>NW_017537621.1:37120-69936 GCF_001853355.1 Bactrocera latifrons | reverse complement strand
TATAATACTTAAAACTATAAAAATAAACGTATTTACATATGCCAATATTTATGCCCCGAATTCTAATTTATAATTAAAAACTTTCTAATCTATTAAGGCCTCTGCACGACTACATAACTGTGTCCATAAGAACATGTGTATTTTAATATTTGACAGATGTCGCTTGCAGTCTGTCGCGCTCTRCTTGTTCAGCACATCACACTTAAAAACAAACGGAAATTCAATTTCATTATCAAAAATTATTATTTTACTATTTCCATTGCACAATCGAAACATTTATTTCAACAAAATTTTCCACAAATTCACAAACACTTTTTGCACTATTTAATGTTTTTYWCTCACCGTTCGAGATCCGTTCCACTGTTGGGAAAACTAAATGTTCTTCCTCCCTCGCTGCAGCCAGCAACACATTTCCTCCAACTGCTGGTTGTTTTCGGCATTTTGTCTGTAAAATAAAATAAAAAAGTATTAAATAAATGCAAATTTATTTAATAAAAGTTAAAAAATACTCACATCTTTCAATCTACGTGCAGTTTCGCCCTCGCTATTCTTCGAACTAATGGCCGTTACATATGGAGACAACAAAATGAAAAATGTCTCCAGTCGAATAATAATTTGGCAGGATTTTAATCTGGTCGTCCCTCTTTCCCAATTGCTAGACGTCAAAACCTCCTGAACTCGATCAACTGTCAAAGTTTAGGTGGTTTTTACGTTTAGCAATTGTTAAACATCTCTTTATCTCTGGCAATAGTCACCACTTTTTGAGAGAGATAATATCAGAGATAATGAGATCCCCAACTCCTCTCTCACTGGAAGTGAGAGAGCAATTGTTAAACGTCAAAACCTATCGAACTCTGACAGCTAATCGGGTTCAGTTGGTTTTGACGTTTTGCAATTCGAATGTCTGGAACGGCCAGATTGAAATTATACCAAAAATATATGTGAACGGAGGAATTTATTGCCGCCGTTCAAGATCGCTAATAAAAATTGAAAATAATGAAAATCAAAGAAAATGCGAAATTTAAATATATATTATTAAACGTTTTGTAATTTGATGCATAATAGAACTAATTTTCTTTTACAAATGATTAAAAACATTTATTGATTTAGAACTAACAGGCTTAATTCACCTTATTAAGTATTGCAATATCGAAAGTCAGTTGTTTTAATATACCATAAAAAGGAATTAAGTAGTTTCGCCATATATTAAAAGTCCAATATATAATAATTTGCAATCGTAATAAATGTTGGGTGTTTTAATTTAAATGCCCAACAATTTTTATTTTGTTCAATCTGGCTATAATGGAAAATGTTAAAAAAAAAATCAAAATAGAGGCGCTCTCACACTGGAATAAGTTGGGCATCCCATTATCCCTGGATAATATGACATGGATAATATGATACGAAAAACTTTGGTTCGAGAGAGAGCTGTCAAAACTCGCATTTTTACAACATTTGCCAATGATACCACTGTTGAAAAATATTAGCTTGGGTATTTAATAAATTATACAAAACACTAAATTAAATACTTTGAAAATTCATACAAATACAAATTATTAATTGCAAAATTATTAATTAATTTACATAAACATTTATTTTGCCAAAATATGTTCACACAGTTTCATCATTTCGTCAAGTAATTATAGCGCTGCTCTTCGGCAGAATTCTGCCGAGTTGACAGTCCTTGGCCGGATAAAAATCCGGGTCCGTTCCGGTTTTCGTAGACCCGACTGTCGTGGGTCCCGCCTTTTTCACTAACTGCTGGTTGAAGGCACCCTGATTGTGTTTTGTTGCCAGCTCAGAAAATAGATCTGGGTGCCCTACCAGCTGACAAGCGAGAGAGCAAGAAAAGAGGGTCTGATCAAGTTATCTATGGTCTCGTATCATATTATCCATGCCGCTGCGTTGGTAAAGTATGAACAGAGATAAAGGGATGTTTAACTCCTCTCTCACTGTTAAACGTCAAAACCTACTGAACTTTGACAGCTAATCGAGTTCAGTAGGTTTTGACCTTTATCAATTGGAAATGAGCGATGGCCAGATTGAAATCTTAMCAAAAAAATATGTAAACGGAAGGATTTGTTGCATCGTTCAAGACCATTTATAAAAAATGTAAAACAAAGAAAATTATATAAATTTGTGAAAGTTAAAGGTATTTGATGAAACGTTTTGTAATTTGAAGCATCATATCAATCCAATTGAAAATTTTTAACTTTAATTTTTTAATGATTGAGAGCTAACAAGCTTAAATCCTTTTATTGGTCAAAGGTCAAAAGTCAGTTGTTCTAATATACTTTAAAAAGATTTAAATAGTTTCTCCGTATAATAAATAACCTTTATATAGTAATTTTTATTCGCACTAAATGTTTGGTGTTTTAATTTAAAATGCCCAAAAATTCTTATTTTATTCGATCTGGAAATAATAAATAAAGTATAATTAATTAATAATTTTATTCGAAAATTGGCTTGAAAGTGCGAAAATCGAGTTATAGGATATAAAAATCCGAATTCGAGTAAATTTTTTTCGAATGAGTTACAGAATAGGACCCCAGGTATGAATTGTCAAGCAAACGATGAAAGTGGTATGTGACAAAAACACAAGAATGGGTAGATGCCACTTGATCGATTGATTTAAATGTAATGAAACGGCATCACCATGAATAGAAAAAGTCAATAGGGTATGTTTAATGTATTCAACATTTGTTTAGACGTTGAAAATTTTTTTGAGATCCATACTGCTTTGTTTGACACTTGGGCAATTAGTTCGCTACATAATTTTAGCCAAAGGTTATTTACATCAAATTGTTTTAGTTTTCTAACACTTTTATGGAGCAAATCATAACTTTAAATTGAATGTGATTGTTTAATAACTTTTGGAATATTCCTTTTTTTCTAATATAGGCGACTGAATCATTTGTAGCCCTAGGCAAAAATTTATTGCGAAACGACTAACTGAAGCCCACATATTCACATCTAAACTTGCATAATGAAGATATGGACATCGGAGCACACTTTCAACCACCCATGGGAAACGGTTACACAGGCAGCATGGCGAAAATATCCTAATCCGATGACACCATCTATAATTGGGACAGATGTTGTAGAGCGTAGAGTGGTAGACGGAGTGCTGCACACACACCGCCTTGTTCAGTCGAAGTGGTATTTCCCAAAATGGACAAATTCACTGATTGGTACTGCCAAAACATGTTTTGCAAGTGAACGCTCTACTGTAGACCCGGAACGTAAACAAATGGTTCTCAAAACCATTAACTTAACTTTCTGTCGGCACATTTCGGTTGATGAAGTCCTCTATTACGAACCACATCCAACGGATTCAAGTAAAACTCTACTTAAACAGGAAGCATCCGTCAGTGTGCAAGGCGTTCCATTGTGTCACTATATGGAAGATATGCTAACATCCACTATAAGTATGAACGCTGGCAAAGGTCGTCAAGGTCTTGAATGGGTAATTGGACGAATAAACGCAGAAGTTAAGGGTATTGCCGAGTCTGCTGATGATTTCTTAATGAAAACAAAACACTCATTAGATGATATGACTGAAAGTGCTCGTAAAAGTATGGATGAAATCAGTGTGCAAGCTGCTAAAGCTGCAAAACATATTCACATATAATAGATGCGATTAAAAACAAGAATTTCGGAATATTATTATTGGGGGTGTCTAAGCAAAAACGCTACTGTCACAAAATCGAGCACTGAGTTCTAAAAGAAAATTTATAACTTTATTAAAATTATAATTTTTAGAATTTGTTATATTTTGAAAAAGGAACTAGTTTTTATTATACATATTGAGGTGTTTTGATTAAAGCATGTGTTCAATGTATTACATATTCGGGTTATGTGATTATTAGATTAAAAATAACCTCTATGATCCGTGAACATCCTATGTATGGTTATTTGCTTATTTTTACACAAACAGCTGTTCATTGTTTACCATTTTAGTTCAATGAAATTCCTACTTATAAAATGCCTAAACAAAGTTTAAAAAGCACAATAATCGAATTTAAAATAAGTTCTGCTATTCAGAAAGTGGACTTTATAGAAGGTATGTGCATATTAAATAATCCGAATTTTAAGGGTTCAAAAAATTCTTTGTATAAAATTTGCAGATATCTTGCGCCCTGAACAGTGTTACAATTCAATGGATGAAGTCCTAGATGAACTGCTAGAGGATATAACATTAATCATCTGTAGTAGGCGGGGAAATGGACTACATGTTCCGAAATCTATTCATTGGCAAGAAAATGTTCTGTGTTGCTTTGACGATGGAAGATTTTTACAAATGCTGCGCGTCAGCAAATGCCAATTCGCTCATCTCCTAGAAATATTTTCTAATGAAATGAACGATTAGGTTCATCGGGTGAGTGTTTCTCTACGTAAAATCGCTATAACTTTTGGTGTGGGAGATGGAGGTACATTGACCAATATCACCAAAGGAGTTTTCGGCAATTTTGAGTAAATTACCCCGATTCATTCATTGGCCTGGACCGGCAGAACGCCGGAAATTTGTTTTCCAAATATTCTGCGAATTATCATATTGCATTGGATTAAACTGGCCGAAAAGCCGAATAAAAATCATGAAGTGTATTTTTCTCTGCAACGAATAGAGTATATTCAGAGAGAGTATCAAATTGCAAGTCGTATGTGACCATAAGCTACGCATATAACATGCAGAAGTGGGCAATCCAGGAAGCTACCACGATTCTAAAGTGTTTAGGAAATCTCACAACTAGCTTGTTTAGTGGAGAAGAGTGGATTGCAAGTGATTCTACGTATAAGTTGACAAAACATTTAATAACACCATAGCATTAAATCATCATGAAATTAGGCGAACTAGATGACCGCGTTTGATTCTGTTAATCATCATTTTTTTTTTATATTTATTCCTTATGCACATACATATATACATATACATACTTTCAATTAAAATGAGTGAAGCAATAATGGCAAGGAATTAGCTGTCAGATTCATTATCAAACAGAATCGTACATGTTCATCATCGTAAAGACCTATTCGTATATAAAATATTGTGAAGTCGGATTGATTTTATAACAATCGGTTTATTCGTTTTTATAAGATTACGTCGCATCTGATTTTTCAAAGCTTTGTTCATCCATGTTACAAAACCAAAACACGGGATCAAAACACTTCTTTCATTTAAAACCTATGATTTTATCATGGTTTAGCATGATTTTATTCAGTCTTGAACACGAATATCTATTTCATAACACTAATAACAATATAAATGGATATTACGATAGTGTAATTGTATTACTGTGTTATAGTGAGTTTGCAAATAGTTTGTGAATATAGATTTCTTTCATTCTTGTTTATTCACCGCGTACCAAAAATCAAGAATGATAGAACTCTTCTTCTTGTTACTAGCTGAATATTCATTAACCAGTATGTAATGTAGATATTGTATAAGCCTAGGTTTATACAATGATGTAGATTCTGCTTATTTATATCACAGTCCTGCATTTAATTTATTTTGTATGCAATTGCCAAGTTATAATGAAAATATTTTCATTAATTTGTTATCAGCATCGATCTTTTAAATTAAATAGTATCGTAAGCGAAATATGCAAATAAGGTATTGATAATCGCTGGACTGACATACAATTTTAGTTTTCTGTATTTGTTTTGCTTTTGCTGATAACCTCTGAAAAAAAAATTACAACCTAAACATACCATATGTGTATGTATATATGTATGTATAACAACATAGTTTAATATTGGGAGGTGCAGACATAAATTTATATTTAATTGCCAGTTGCTGTGAAACAGCGCGTCATAAAGGTATCGTTCTGTTGACTTAACCGCTTGATTCGGTTATTCTACACGTGTCATTAAGAAAAATATTGACTGAGTAATTGTCGTCATGCCGATTTTACGCTATTTCTCTTCGAACACATGGAGCGAATCGCATAAGTCGAGATTACTGAAACAATTGCAACAAGTAAGTATAATAAGACACTTGTGCTGATATTAAATTTTTTCATGTTAAATAATTAAGGGAGTATTTACTCACACAAAGTTGTGCTGGGATTTCGGGGTTAAAATGGGTATTAACGGATAGAGGAGGTCCTCCAGATCTAGAAAATATATACATACACTTGTGCTCATATAATTAAGTCACGCCACTATTATATGAAACTATCATCCAAGCAAATTTTTTAGTACAGAAATTAAACTTATTTTTTCAAAGAATATAATAAATTTTAATTCAGTCCTAAACAGAATACTTATACATATTTAACTTTTAGCATACAAAATATTGCGTTCAAGCCTTGTTCATTTCTCAGGTAATTTTCCCGTCTATTTAAACAATCGGACCAACGCTTGAAGGCGTGAAGCAACCCACACCACCACCGATGACCCATCATGTATTTTTTTTTTTTATTGTACTTCGTGTTAAGTTCTTTCCAAGGGAGTCGTCTTACATATAGTTTTCTATCATTGCCGAATACTTGGAATTTGGATTTGTCACTCCAGACTACCAAATTCAAGCATTTAGAGTCCTTTCAAATATGGTCTTTAGCAAACGCTTTTCGGTTTTCTATATTTTTTTCGAAACTTTAGGTTTTCGTCTCGCTAAGCGACAATTTATTGAATTTTCTTACAGTCGTCTTCGTACAGTTTGCGCTGATATTTGTACATCATGGTTCCTCTAATTGAGCAAATATTTCTGTGGAAATTAAAAATGGATCCGATTTACTAAGCCTAACCAGGATCTTGTCATCAAAACGGGTGGTCTTTTTTGGTTTTCTACCCCGGAAATTTTTTTCATAAAATTTAATACCGCTAAATAATTATGTATGTGAGCACAGTTTTACTGGAAAAACGTAAAATTTATAAAAAAAACTCTCCGAAATGAAAATATTTAAATGCGATGTAAATCGCCATTATTTCTACGATAACGGAACGTTTTTCTCATGCGATATACATACATACATGTAAAGGTTATAACATACAAAATAAAATTTTTTTTTAAATATTGTAAAAAAGTACTGAATGACTTAATTATATGAGCACAAGTGCATACACATAGTTGCCCTTGACTTATGGTATTTGAGGAATATATAAGTTATAATGAATTTTATACTTATGTTTTTAAATTTTTTATATTAAATAGCGCATAAATATCTTTGATTCCATATCTAAGAGTCGTTGAAATCCATTTATTTATACAAAAGGACAATGATTGCAAGCAACCAAAAAATTAGTGTTATAATATTTTGTAATCGAATTGAAAAAAGTAAAAAAGGAAGGCCATGCCACCAATACAAATCCATTATCGTGTGATGAGTAATGTAAAATCTTTCAGAATTTTTATTATCCGAAGGCCTCCAACTCAAAAAGGAGTTCAAAGCGAAGGTACTGAATACGCCCAGATGAGTACAATTTTAAACAGATTCTTCCTCATAAATAATACAATTGCTAAGTATTTGGAATAGTAGAAAAGAACTACAACCAAATACGCAGTGAAATAGATTATAACTGGCTCAGTAATCAGTCGTTGAGTATGTATTACACCACGTGCATTCCAAAAGACTGATGACACTTCTCAGAATCAGTTATTCGTTGTTTTTGTTGGATTATGAATTTGCGAGAACCCACTGTGCACAAAGCCTTCGCCTCTTTAGAGCATCATTGTCCTCGGTGCTTATTTCGCCTGTTTCCAGCTGAGATAACATCTTTTCAAGGGTGAATTTTTCTGAGCCCAAATTCTACAGTATTTTCCAAAAAAAAAAATGCTTCTTAACACACGAAATGCTTTATGATAAATTTTTTTGTAAACTAACATAAGTTTCTTCGCAAAAATGCTATATCTCATTAACTAATAGAAATCATTTAGATGGTGGTAGTAGTATTACCTATGTATCAACCACAGTGAAGCGTGAACGGGTCCTGTAGTGGTATGTAAATATACAAAAGTCATCTCATGGTCTCCGTAATGCTATCATATACATATAACCATGTTTCATTGTCACATATTTCCGCAAAAATTTTGTTTTAACAGCTTCGTTAGGATGTCTACTTTCATTATACGAGTAGTCCTCGGTGCCCATTTCATTCTCGTAGTAAATGACTTCAGTAGTTGATTTCCCTGGTGCAGAGTCGAAATAATGTTGATCAATCCAAATCCTGTCTTCAACAAAAAGCAATACTTTATAGACACACGAAATTAATTTTGATCCTTTTGTTGTAAACTAACACAATACTCATAAACTAATAGTTCGATTGCTGTCAAATTTGTACACGTATCTTCTGAAGGTAAGGGCTGACTAAAAATTATTCGATTCATTATTAGTTGTACCATCATGTACTTATCATCATACAACATTTTCAGCCCAACTGTTATGCAATACGAAATAAGAAAGTTTTATTATACCATGAACAGGGGCTTGGTGTTAAGAGTATCAGGAATTTTGAATCATCAGGAAGGAAATGGAGATCCATGTCCGTTCGTCTGGTTGAGTGTACGCGAACTAGTTCTATTTCTAACCGTAATTTTCTATCTTTTTTTTATGTATATTTAAAACCATTAGCTACAGCGTCTTTATGAAGCATAAAGGTTAAGGTTATTATAATATAATATAATTATTATATCATATAATGTATAAATCAATATTAAGTTTAGAATATAACTTTCATTTTAAAATTATACATTAATACCATTTACTTATTTTTAATAGATATCTGGCAATATTTCATCATTAGAAGTTGAAAAATGTTATCATGTGGAGTCTACTTCTCATATTGATATTGATACAAAAAATATATATTTATTACGCTGGTTATTTAAAGATCCACAGGCTAATATATCTTCGTTGAATGACAAAAGCCTTTTGGTAACCTATCCTCAGACGTTTCTCATTGAAATTGGCCCGCGCTTTAATTTTTCTACTGCATTTTCAACTAATTGTGTGAATATATGTCAAAATGTTGGTTTAAAAAATATAGTACGCATAGAGATGTCAACGCGCTATCTTATTGGATTTAATTCAACTTCATTTGTGACACAAACCATAAAATCAGAACTTATTGATTTCCTTGGGGATCGCATGACCGAATGTGAATATACTAAAGAAAATTTACCATTAAATAGTTTTAATGAACAGCTTCCTAAATGTAATGAGCCTTGGTATCACGTACCTCTTTTAACTGTTGGGCGACCAGCTCTAGAGAAAGTGAATTTTCAATTAGGCCTTGCGTTTAGCGACTGGGATATGGATTACTACATGTATCTTTTTCAAAAGGTTCTAAAACGGGATCCGTCTACTGTGGAACTCTTTGATTGTGCTCAAAGCAACAGCGAACATTCCCGCCACTGGTTTTTTCGAGGCAAGATGTTAGTAGACGGACAACAAAAACCCGAGTCCTTAATAAAAATGATAATGAATACTCAAAAATATAGTAATACTAATAACACTATAAAATTCAGCGACAACAGTAGTGCAATACATGGCTTTAAGCATAAATCAATACGACCACAAAAATGTTATGAGCCCAGCTGTGTTAAATTGGTAAAAACTGAGTCAGATTTAATTTTCACAGCAGAAACGCACAATATGCCGACAGCAGTTGCACCTTTTAGTGGAGCTACCACAGGAACAGGTGGTAGATTGAGGTGAGTACTAAAAATAGTACTACATATGTATACTAAATGAGTACAGTGCAATAATATGTTATGTGTTAGGGTTATAACAGCACAAAAATAATATTATTTTATTCTCTTGTGTTTGTGAGCAAAGCGTATACAAGAAAAAATATTTACTTTAACTTCACTGAAGCTATAATATCCTTCACAGCTGCATTTATGATAGTATACAAGGGAATAAAAAGATCGATATCTTGACTTTTATTGATCAGTTTGTATGGCAGCCATACGTTCTAGTTGTGTTATAGTTGTCTAATTTGTCCAAATATTGTAGTGTTGTCCTGGACAATAATCTGTGCAAAATTTTTGAAGGTACATTGTCAAATAAAAAAGTTTTTCGTATAAGGACTATGTACCTAAAGCATGTGTGCGAAAAAATTCCGAAAACCGTTAAAGATAATATTTTTATTTATTACGAAAATTCACGTTCTGTGAAGAATGTCGCCCGGAAACATAGAGCGCTACAGACTGCAGGCAACATATGCTTCAATAACTATATCCTTAAAAACGTGTGTATTTTAATATTTGACATATGTCTGTTGCGCTCAATGTGTTCCGTCGTGTGTTTCGGCCGATTCACTCAATTTATGGTCACCATACGATCGTATACAAACGAACATCGATAGCTTAAATTGAAAGCGTACAAAATACAAAAATAAAAACTTGAAGAGTTTCAAGAGCTGTCATTTCATCCAGAATAAACAACGATTTGGTGTGGTTTGTAATCCGGTAGAATTATCGGTTCACATTTCTTCAAAATTGATGCCGGTGAGAACGTAATCACGCCAGTCGAAATGCTCGAACGAGTAATCGAAAATTGAACTAAACGAATGGAACAACTGAGACGTAATGCGGCCAACTTTTGAAAGAGATAATCTTCAAAAAATAAATGCCATAGAATGCTCTTTCGAATGGTAATAAGCATTCCCCATTAAATTTGATAATTATGTGTTTTTTCTTCAAAGTAGAGAACCTCGAAGTATATCTCCCTTTTATAGAAATGTTTTAGTTTTTAGTTCGCTATGGTGTATCATAAAAATTTCCTGAATGAAAATGGTTCTGTTTTTTTTTACCACATGAACAAATCTCTTGCCAAGCCATAAATTTCGATTATATTTTATATTATTTATATGTATAAATTATATTTCCTGAAATTTTCCCTTTACTTTACCTTTTCCAATTGCGACATAAAATTGTTTACTTGAAAGCTGTTTCAAATCAGTTATGGCGTTTTGGTGCTAGGCTACATACATCTTTTTTGTAATTGTTTTTTTCGGAAACATTAAATTTGCAAACCAATTCTTTGCCTGAAGCATTTCAAATCGCATTAAATTTCTTAATCACCTTTCCTTGGATTTCTGGGAATTTTGCACTCTTTGGTTTACCAGAACCAGCTGATCTCTCCAAACGTTGTTCAAATCTATTTATAACATCGTATACTAATGATTTGGTGGCATTTGCACCTTTTTTGCAATTGCATTTTTTGATAACTGTTAATTTTGTTTTTAAGTGTAGAAAATAAGCTATCTTTATTAATAACATCATCTTTTAAAATAAATTTGCACTTGGTACGAAGAACAATAAACAAGGAAATGTGTAATGGAAGAATAACGGAAAACCAATCACAACAAATACTGCGGCCTTACTCTAAACATTTTCGAATTATTTCATACGAACGCCTTGCATTGAACCCACCCTCAGTAACATTTTAGACATAACGCTACATACCAGTAGAGATGCATTGGTAGAGAACTGGAGGGTGTTAAGCACACCGTCATTGACTGACAATAGGTACATCTTACAAGAGACTTAGACTTAGAGATTCTTATACGGAAATTTATCCAGGATTGTTGTTTTGTCCTGCGAGCTAAGTTTTTGTAGTTTCTAAAGACATCTTTGCACTCGTTCTAACAGTCCTCGCTTTCCGGTAGGACCGTTTGAAAACTTCAACCAGGTGGCGAGGCTCAGGAAACTATTATCAAAAATCTCCTCATCTCTCGGTATAATTTGCAAGAATAGCGGAGAGTGAAAGCACAACTGTGAGGACTCGTTATAAGACCTAATCAGTGTGTACTTTCCTGTCTGCAAAGTCTCGCTAAGTCTGAGCTAAGAAGGGAATATTGTTATAAACCCTTCTGAATGGATCACGGAGAATAATGACTAATGTCCGAAGTTTAGCTATGTGACGCTCTAAAGGAGAGAAGCTAGGGTAACCTTCATAACGAATGAAGGTGGAAACAATCCAATCTACTCGAAAGAGTTTCGGACTATAAACTTAACTTCCTTACTGCTGAAAACGGTAGAGAAAATATTGGACATGTACATCAGGGTCTTAGCGCCACCGGGAAGAGAACTGTAGGGCGGAGTGCTGTCTCCGCTCCCATGGACATAAGTGGTAAATAAATAAATGAAAATTCGAATGCAAAGCCCCAAAAGCTAGTGGCATATGTAGACAACATTGGCATCTTAACCTTCTACCGCATACAACGCCATATATGGTTTTGAGATTTGTTGCATTTGGCTTTGCACTAGCAAAGTGATGTAGCGGAACAAATTTGTAATGGTAGTTTTCTTTGGACAATTCTTTGTTGATATTTCAGATACTGTTTGATTTTGATAGGTTTTGCTTCTTGTTTTCGTTTATTTTGTGAAGGTGTCTCACATGAGTAACGCTAAGTGTATTTCGCGGTGTTTTGGACAAAATTCTTATCATAAAAATTAGGACTTTTCTCGGAGAAAAAAATTATTATTCGAAGGGAAAACATAGTGTTCACACAATAAAAATACAAACCGATTGGATGGTAAGTACTATAGACACGCTTTTGTGCAAAATCGGACAAAGCCATACATGGCCTTTCATGCAGTACGTACTATTTTTGCAAAAACTGACAAAGCCATATGTGGCCTTTCATGCAGTACATACTATTTTGCCTTTCATGCATTTTAGTGAAATTTTTTCAGAAATGGATGCAGGATCTTTTTATGGAAATTTAAGATATGTAAATGTAGTCGATAATGGGCTCCAAAGCGACGATGATTATATATCCGAATAAGATGAAGAAGTTGTTGGAGCACAAGTTTCTGGCCAGGAAGATATATATATACCGGAGACCGATGAAAGCAGTTCCAAAGACGTATATGACGAGCCTAGTAGCTCAAACGCAAAACGCACTAAAAAATCGAAACCACCAAACTGGAAAGAAAATAACTTGCCCCCGTATTTAAGTGAAAACTTTCCACTTCAAGGAGAATGGAGCTTCCAAGTTTTATCAATGAATTAGAGACGCAAGCGGAGTTCTTTAAATTTTTCTTTGACGACGATTTGATAAACTTTATAGTTGAACAATCGAACATACTTGCGCTGCAAAAAGACATAAATAAGCCGGAAAATATTACTAAGAGCGAAATAGAGCAATTTATAGGTGAGTTCAGCGTAAACACTGTGGAGAAACTTAGTGAAAATTTGTATTCAGGCATAGTCGTATACATGTCTTTGATGAAATTACCATCGTCGAGGCATTATTGGGATACTATAGTTGGCCAAGAATTTGTACGCACCATCATGAGTTGCAATAGGTGGGAAAACATTAAACGCCTTTTGAATTTCAACAACAATGAGGATATGAAATCGCCAGGTGAAGATGGATTTGACAAGCTGTTCAAAGTTCGACCACTTCTAAATAAAATCCGTAAAAAGGTACTGCTCATACCAAAAGAGGAGCAACTGGTTGTGGATGAGCAAATAATTCTCACAAAGTGCCGACATCATCTAAAACAATACATTCCGGCCAAACCGCACAAATGGGGTTTCAAGAATTTTGTTTTAAGTGGAGTTTCAGGATTTAGCTAAGATTTTGAAATATTTGCTGGAGCACAAAGTGATAAAGTGAAATTACAAAATTTTTTTTGGCAACTGGTTTACCAGCCCCGGTAAGTGTATCTCATGAAAAGTGGTTTATCGTCTTTGGGTACGGTAAGACTTAATCGAGTCCCTGACTGTAAGATGTCGACGGAAAAGGAATTGAAAAAGTTGGGGAGAGGCAGCATGGTGGAGAAGGTAACTAAAGTCGACAGGATCAAACTTGGCCTCGTTTCTTGGTTTGACAATAAGGTAGTAAATATTCTTTCAACTTTGGTTGGAACCCAACATATAACCACAAAGACATGATTTAGTAAAAAAGTTTATTGAAATTCATTCACCACAGTCTGTCGACGTTTACAATAATTATATGGGCGGCGTAGACTTGCTTGATTCACTACTTGATCTTTATATATATAATTCAGTTACGCACTAAGGTTTGGTACAAAAAGATTTTTTTCCACATGATTGGTATGTGCCTTGTAAATTCTTGGATCTTGTGGCGCCGTAAGTCAGGGGAATTTATGTCGCTATTTAATTTCAAACTTACAGTGAGCGAACATCTTTGCAAGGTAGAAAAATTCCGAATACGAGGGCGTCCAATTGCATCAGTATCAAACTCTTCATCTCCGACAACAAGCAGAGAAGGCACCAAAAAGAGTAAGCGTCATAACTTTCCTTTGAATTCTATACGTACCGACTATATTGGACACTTTTCGAAATGCATGAAGAATAGATAACTTTGTCAAAATAACTGCTCATTCCGTTCGTATACTTTTAGTGAGAAATGTAATATATTCTTGTGCTACAATGACAAACGAAACTGTTTCACACGCTTCCACACTGAGTAAATGTAATACACTCCAAGCAACTTTGTATGCATAGAGAGCCATATATGGCGGCTTTTATTTTCTGGTAAAATATGCATTGTAAAATATTTTTTTCTACAAATATATGTAAAAGGAGTCAAAATAAACGTATATTAGTGGAGTTATATATTTTTTTTTTCATAAAGAAGATGCCATGCGGTAGAGGGTTAATAAAGGGACGGTGTCTAAACACCAGTAGTAGTATTAAGACCACCACTCTCACGAATGTCCAGAATTTTGGTCTGGGGTTGAATCCGGAAAAAAAACGGACCAGTTTGTATTTGTATAATTGGTTAAGAAAGTTGAGAGTGAACATAAAAAAATATGATTGGCGTAAAGGTATGTTAGCTACGCGCAACACATTAAACATCATCCTCGAAAGTGGAGGACGGAGTTGGTGGGGGAATATACTGTCCTTGTTGCCAAACCACTGTGGTATATTTCAAGCAGAGGAAAAGCCACAGAGATAGCCTCTAAGCAGACAATTCGAAAGTTAACATCTACGTAGACAGCCAAGCAGCAATCAAGGCAGTAACGTAAATCGGCCAGAAGTGTCTTGGAAAGCAGGGCAGCCGTGGAGACTCTTGCCAGGGATAATCACGTCAACTGGCTGCCAGATCATAAAGGCATCGGTGGCAATGATACAGTGAACGGAATTGCCAACAGTGGTGTACGGCTCTCATCCGATAACGTGACCGACATTGGTAAACCCATTCATTGTCTATAAGACGAGCTATACAGGAGAGTGGTAAGAAAGGGTAAAGTTAGATGGAATGATCTATCGGAATGCAAAACTGCAAAAGTTATGTGTAAAACGGTAAATCAAAAGTACACAAAGTTCGTACTCACTCTTAACAGAAGAGACTGAAGATACATGACTGGAACACTCGCTGGTCACAGACTGGTGGCAACATACGGCTACAGAATAAGGCTGACAGTTCGAGAAGACTGCAATAAATATCAAGAGCAAGGCACCAGCGAAATAATAGAGCATATCTTTTGCACTTGTCCTACACTAGAAAGACAACGCTAGACGAGGGAAAGGCGAGTCGTGCTCGGGTGGCATGCTTTGCGTTGGGATGAACATGCCCACAATACTTTTTGGTAGAATTGTTAATTGGATTTTAATAAACTCATAACAACTTTAGCTGAAATCTCTGAAAGCGCTATTGTGTAATTAACTGGCGAATTAAGCGATAGGCATGTGTACGAAGTTCGTCAGTATAACTCAATTTATATTCAAATTGTTAACTATAATTTTTTGACAGCGCATAAAAATTAATATCTAAATTCATTAGGTATGCAAAAATAACAACTGAACCTTTAGTAAAATATTGATTTTGTCATTTATATTTTTTGTGGTTATGTTCGTGGTATTGATCATTTATTATATATCTTTATTTAGGGATGTTCAAGGTGTGGGACGTGGCGGTTTACCTATAGCTGGCACTGCTGGTTATTGCGTTGGTTGTTTAAATATTCCAGGTTCGTAAGTATTTTACATGTCTTAAATTATGTGTACATATATGTATGTAAGTATATCAAATTAATTATAGGAATAGTTTCATTTACTAAATGCGAAGCGATGCATTATATTAATATATATGTATGTAAATTATTTTAAATATGTATGTATAAACATTGTAATCAAGCTCTTCCAAATACTTACTATACAGGATATACACAGACATACGAGAATAATGATTTTGAATATCCATCATCGTTTGCCAAGCCACTTAAAGTTTTAATTGAGGCAAGCAATGGAGCATCCGATTACGGCAATAAATTTGGCGAGCCTGTAATTGCTGGTTTCGCTATTTCTTATGGTCTTGAGAATCGGGTTGGTGAACGCCAAGAATATGTTAAGCCAATCATGTTTAGCGGTGGTATGGGCATAATGGACTCAACAATGCGTCAAAAAGTTAATCCGAAAAGAGGTAACCAATTAAATTTTCTGGAAAGTTTTGAGTTGTTTGACTTACTTGATGACTTGAAATTTGTAGGAATGTTACTAGTTAAAATAGGCGGACCAGTATATCGTATTGGTGTTGGAGGTGGTGCTGCGAGTTCTGTAGAAGTACAAGGATACAGTAATTCCGATGTAGACTTCAATGCTGTTCAGCGTGGTGATGCCGAAATGGAAAATAAACTTAATCGAGTTGTACGCGCCTGCATAGAAATGGGCGATAAAAATCCAATATTAGCCATACATGACCAGGTAACTATACTATGTTACGATATTATAAATAGATACATTAAATTTATGGTATCGGACATTATAATATTTCTTATTAGTAGAAGATTGAACATGTTTTCCAAATTATACTACTAGGGTATTTTTTGCTTTTGGTATGTACTAATTTGAAGTGTAGTATAGTTAGTTTTTAAAATAATAATAAATGTTTGCTTAAAATGAATAAATAAAGAAAGAATGAAGATATTAATACTGCCTAGCTCTTCACGCGGCATTGATCGCATTGGATCCCTTAAGTATTTAAATAAATAATAAAGGGTGATCTATTTCCAGGTTCCCTACATTGAATGATACTCATGACGTGTTGCTCCAAGCCCTAAATTGAAAGGGGGGAATGTTCCCAAAGGCTTGAAACTTTACATATCCTCGCAGGAAAAAGTCGCTCAGTGTGATATCACACGATTTAGATAAACAATCGATCGTCCTAAAATTTTAAATTTTCTGCTCACTGAAGGGTTCTCCCAATAAATCTGTTGATTGATACGATGTGTGGAAAGTGGCACCGTCTTGTTGCAACCAAACGAGCTTCAATTTTAGGCATCAAATGGAGATTTTAGCGGCCCTACTCTTGAATCTATTTAAGGGGTTAGGGGTAAAAAACTTTTTTTGCATTTTCGTTAAGTGTGATATCTTAAAAATATTCTCTGAAAATTTCACATATCATGTGGTACAGGAGAGTGTACGAAATTTTTTTTTCGGAATTTTTTGATGATATCTGTCAGAGAAATGGCTGGGTGAATGAGATGCATTTTTTCACTGGTGTTTCTGCTATACTAATTGATATGATTTGCGTATTTTTTTGAATACATTGAAAATTGATAACATTATAGTTAAATTATGCTGTTTTCAAGGTAATATATGTAGTTAATGTACACATAGGAGTGATTTTACGATGCTTTACGAAACGTTGTGAGTACCCCAATAATGTGCGCATACTGCATTTTTGTACATACATAAATGCATATGTGCTTATGACATTACCACACAAATAATGCATACACAAGGCAAAATATAAACATATCTGCGTACACATGTAAATATATCGCCCACAAAAACTACACAAATTTTTCTACAAAAACAACAATCTTCTCAAATAGCATCAGCAGCGTCACAAGTCAATATGGCAGACAAATAGCCGAAACCCAAGTTTGTAGAAAAACACACAACAACAAAATTTTCATTGATGAACGCAAGCGCAGTTTCAACAGGCAAACTCGCTTCATTCATATAAGCAACCACCTTCACATCTCCCAGAGCATGCCTTTGCCTATAAGCGTCTTTTCGCGACGATGGGAAACGCTAAACTTCATAAATAGAACAAATTTCTGAAGTTTGCTTTATAAGGGAAAACTGACAACCCCGCAAACTCGCAAAACACAGGAAGCAGTGACAAAAGTGGCAACATAGTTTTTGTTGACTTAAAATATTTGTCATTTTCAAAATATTTTCCGTGACTCGCAAAAACTGCGATATGTATTCACGCTCATATTAAACACACATATTTACGCTAGTTTGTAGAAGAAGCTGTTGGAGCGACAAGGGAAGCGGTAACAATCGGCGATCATTAGCTTATTTTTCGGCTCAGCCCGGATTTTCTACCAACAATACAATGTTGTGACTTTGAAGTCGCGTCGGTCCTTTGACAGATTGACTTTTAGAATATGAAAGCAAAAAAAAAGTGAGCTTCGCCATTGGTTGTCAGTGTCAACGAAAATTTCGCATGAAGCATTGAGTGTACATGTTTACATACATATGTTGCATGTAGACAAATTTACAAACATTATACGTATGGTCAGGGTTTTCATTTACTACTTCGTAGCAGCCAAATTTCTATAATTATTGCTATGCTATCGCTACCGCTCTCACTTTGTTGGGAGCCGCAGCATAGCCTTAGCATAACAATGTAAAAGTATGTGCTCTACTCTGTTCCGAGTTTTGTTAGGTAAAAAACTATAGCTGTAGCGAGAGCAAAAAATTAAATGCTGCGCTATGCTCTGGAAAAAATTGGGAGCAGTAGCAGAGCGGAACTAATGAAAATTTTCATGTGCTAGAGCTCCCGCATGTGTTTGTTGGTTTTTTAAGCCAAATCGGTTCAGCTGTTCTTGAGTAATAAATGGTGTAACGACTTTCTTTTATATACTATATACATTTGGGGTAGTCTATTTTTGTAACACCTACTTTACATGCCATAACACGATGAGGAATAGTAAAAGAATGATAACCGCGTTTTTAGTTTTTCGATTTATTTCAAAAACTTCACGCAGAATTTAAATTGAAAAAATTCATATATGCGAAGAAGAAGAAGAAGACAAAGTTCGATTTAGAAGCAATAAGACTATTTTAAGTACAAGACAAATACATTTTTATAGTAAATATAAGTTTTAGTTCATTATTTAATTCATTTTGATATTATTTGAGATAAACTTAAGATTTAAACTATGTTCAGATTTTCAAAAAGGGTAAATTTCCTGAATAACTTTGATGGCTCTTTCAGCGCAAATATTAGATCTTTTTAAATTCAGAATGGCAGAATCTTCCTTTACCCAGTGTTTAAGAAAACACTYATGCGCAGTTTCGAATTGCTTAACGGATTTTTCCAATATTTCAAAATCATTGTTATGAAAACGGTGATCCGAGAACCAAGCATCATACCATGCGCTGCATATGAATTGGCAAAAGTTGTATTCCGTGTTCCGGTATTAGTATGAACGTTAAAATCGCTAGAATAGCTCTAGAATTCCATCGAGCGTTGCTGAGCGCTAGTAAAACTCTAAATTTTATGTATGTGAACTTGTTGTTTAATACTTCATTAATCACATGCTTCAAAATTAAATCTAATACATGATGTTGGCATCCAATATACTGCGGTGGTTACAAATGTTTTTCCTGAAAACAATTCTGCAGTAAACGAACAACTCCACTTTTAACCCCTGTATTAACGTTTGTTGTGTCACTAACAATAATTTTAATGGAATTCCAAAGGTTAAATTTATCCAATATATTCCTTATTCTTTAAAAAAGTTATAGAAAGTTAATTAATGCTCTACAAATATATTATTAAATAGAAACCTTCAAAAATTGACAAACTTTTCCGCATGGGCTGTTGTTATCATTGTCATTGCTGCTTTTGTTGAACACTTCGCATTTCTTTTTCTTTGAAGAGGAGCTTTATATTCACCAATAGGTGGAGATTGATTGCTCGACAGATTCAGCTGATGATGTTGAAGTGTTGACCGCCTCTTTATTTAAACACGAGATACTTTGAACATTTTTTCTTAAAAGGGCAGCTTTGGAGGGATGCACACAAACTGCTTTAGCTGTCGTGTACCCAACTTCTCCATTTGTAGTTGTTTGGAGTTCACACAACTTTTTGTCCTCAGTTCGTAGACAGACACCTTTTAAATCAGTTATATCACATAACTTGTTGAACGCCATTGTAACATTTCTGCCATCCGGGAATTTTAAAAATGTTGAGTAATCATTTAAAAGTTTTGTTGTCTTCCGTTGTGCAGCTATAAGTGTTATGCTCGGAAAGTTTAGTTTCGACCACAAGGCAATCATTTCGTTTGAAATAATCTGGCATCTTTTCTTTTTCAATTTCTCCGTTTTTGCTAATTCATTATACCTTCCTATAATCACGGTCTGTTTTGGAATCTTACACAATTCACTCAAGGGGTTTTTAATGTTATTGATTTCTCTTCTCTTTTTCTTAGATTTTTTAAATGTTATTAAATTGTTTTCCCATCGTTTAGATTTTTTTAAAACTTCAGCAGCACTTTTTTTAAAAGACATTGTTAATTAAAAAATACACCTTCACTCCAGCCGCCACGCACTGAATGAGAGACCGACAGCTAAATAAAGGCAACTGGCGCGACACTTATACGAAGTTTTAATCATTCATAAAGCATTTACTCAAATTTACCGTTTTCTATTTTTGTCATATGCAAAAATACGACGAATAACGGAAGAAGAGCAAAACTAAACAGACACAATGAAAAGAACATAATCTAATATGGTGTTTTTTCTTGGCATATGTATGAAATTTTCATACGAATTTTCAATTTAAATTCTGCGTGAAGTTTTTGAAATAAATCGAAAAACTAAAAACGCAGTTATAATTTTTTTACTATTCCTCCTTTCCTATTTTTCAAAAAAATTCAAAAAGTTATACCCCTAATATACATACATACTTGTAGATGGCAGAAAATAGCAAAAAAAAAGCAAAGGAAAAGCAGTAAACATATGTGGGAGCTGTAACACAGGAAAATATTCATTAGCTCCGCTCTGCTACTGCTCCCAATTTTTTGCTACCGCTACGCCCGAGCATAGCGTAGAATTTTATTTTTTGCTCTCGCTACAGCTATAGTTTTTTACCTATCAAAACTCGGAGTAGAGTAGAGCACATACTTTTACATTGTTATACTAAGGCCATGCTGTGGTTCATGAGAGCTAAATGAAATGTACGGGAGTAGCGTCGTTTTTCAAACGCTGCGGATGGTTTGTCATATTTGTTTACGTGCACACATAATTATGTATGATCACATGTGCGACCACTTGGTCTTTAAAGATGATATCAAAACTTTTAATGACTGAATCAAGTAAATGTATAAATTGATGACTAATTATCATAAACTTATATTAAAGTCAATTTAGGTAATAATGCGAACATTACTTTATAATATATTTTAAATGATTCTACGGAATCATCATCAAATTTAATCCAAATACATAAGTATATGCTTTGGTACCAAATATATATTGATCATCTATAAATTATATGCAGAGTCGTTTGCTCATAGTAAATAAGCGAATTTGTAAGCGTAATTCCTTAACATTTTAATTATCACTATTTTTCCCATTTAACACTGAAAGTGCTCAATTCTGCTATTCAGATATCGTAACTTTTCGCAGGGGTATTAGGAAGAGATGAGGGAGTTTCACCACGGACAAATTATAAGCGTGTTTCACCAGAGTTTTATATCAGAGGACTCGAAAATAACAGAATTGAGTATTCAGTATTAGAACAATATTTGTAGTTTTTGCGGGCGACATATTCACATTCATATGTATATATTTAGACTTAAGTGGGAATGTCATACGCACATATGTATTTATGTATGTGCAGTGCGGGCACATTATATTACTGATAAACGATAATATCGTGATTTGCATTTGAATTGTATTTACATATGTATGCTAATATGTAGATGAGTAGGAAAATTTAAATGATGAAATTTAATTTGCATACAATATTATTGTAATATATTAAGTTTTTTAGGATTTTATGATAGTATGTTACATATGTACATACATATAAAACATATCTACATACATATGTATAAGTACATACATATGTGAATTTATAATATATTATCAAACATATGAAATATTTAAAAAGTAGCATATCAATTAATATGATTGCATGTAAACGTATAAAAAATAAGCAAAAGGCCAACATACGTCTGTAATAGCAATGTATATTTCTGAGTATAATTTTCATTGAATGCTTAGCTCTGTTCACGCGCCACTGTCTTAATTTCTCCTTCTGAGCTTGCTGTGGTGAAACACGCTCATCGCATTTTATTAGCCAAAAATATTTTTACGTTCGCCGTACCCTAGAGAAGGTTCACCGCGTTGCATACACACATACACATATATTTAGTTATTTAAATAATGAAAATACCAGATAAAAATTGGAATTAATATATTCTCACTGAAACAAAGATCTTTATTTTTCTCCCAGCAGCGGTAAGAACTTAAAGATTCTTTTTCGAGGTCAATGTTTGATGATACAAATCAAACAGTCATATTTGTATTATTACGTAAGCATTTAATAAATAATAAAGGTTTGATAAGTTATATATTTCAATACATACAAACATATGCATTTATTTGCATTTTGCATATATTTCGTCAGCATTTTACATTTAGAATTACAAAATATTTTTTACATTCCTTCACAAATACTGTCAATCCCGGTTATGTGCCACAATCAAAGATACATATTTTGTGTTTTGTTAATAATTTAAATATAATATGGTACATAAGCGAGTGCGGTCACTTAAGCGAGTGGTACTGGAAACAATAATTGCTATGTATTTCAAAAAACAAAACTTGAGATGCAGCAATATACAGGAAGTTAAGGATTGGCACTTAAGCGGAGTACTAATTAACCGGGATTGACTGTACACATAAATCAGAGGAATATTTAACATTTTCTTCGAAACATTTCTTGACTTGAAAATCGCCAAATAAACTATGTTGTCAATTTTATTCTTATATATTTGAATACTTATATTTGCGGGGGTTTTACTTCTCCATTCTCATACAAATTTCAGAAATATATTCAATTTACGACGTTTAGCTTTTGCCATCGTCACGAAAAGACGCTTGTTGGCAAAGGCTTGCTCGGGGAGATGTCATGGCGTCTGCTCTTATGAATGAATCGAATTTGCTTTTTGAATGTGCGCTTGCGTTCATGAATGGAAATTTTGTTGTTATGTAATTTACTATTAATTTTGACTGCGGCAATTTTGCTGCCCATATTGATTTTTGATGCTATTTGAGCCGATTGTTGTTTTTGTAAAATAATATTTGTAGTTTTTGTGGGTGACATATGTACATGTGAACGCATATAAGTATGTATGTTGTGTATGCATTATATACGCTCATATGTATGTAGGAGTATATGTATGTACATATAGAGCAGCCCACGCATATTATATTAATTATAAATGATAATATCTTGATTTTAAATTGATTTGTACTTATGTACATACATATGTATCTGCGGGATAGATGCGTATGAAAGTTCAAATGCTAATATATATATAACATTTAGTATATAAAACTATTACTAAAAGAAACTATTATAAAGCAAATCTTATATTTATATTCCATCCGATATTTAAAAGTATAAATAAAGTAAAGATGTTACAAAGTCAATTCACAAATTCGCCTGATACGAATTCTCCTTTTCCTACACCACATGATTTTACATTTATAGTAACAATTTGAAAATATTTCTCCACACACACACATATATAGAAAAAAGTAATTACAGTTCAAGAGTTTAACTATATTGTGCTTTTTATAATTATATGTACGAATTAACAAGTATTATATTAATGTTTTTTGTAGGGTGCTGGCGGTAATGGCAATGTTCTGAAGGAGCTAGTAGAGCCTGGTTTCGCGGGAGCAGTAATATTTTCGAAAGAATTTCAATTGGGTGATCCCACCATAAATGCCCTAGAGTTGTGGGGTGCAGAATATCAAGAAAACAATGCACTAATTTGCAAGCCTGAACATCGTAAGATCTTGGAAGATATTTGCTCACGGGAGCGTTGTCCAATCAGTTTTGTTGGTGTTGTTACCGGAAATGGAAGAGTGACATTAGTTGAAAGTCAGGCTGATTTTGAACGCGCTTTGGAATTGGAGGATAATTTAAGTTTATTGGGTGCTATACCCTTTGATCTTGAACTAAAACATGTACTTGGCGATATGCCACAAAGGGAATACAAATTGGACCGTATTTCAGAAAAGCTAAAACCATTATCACTAAACTCAGATTTCAATAATTCCGAATGCTTGAAAACCGTGCTAAGTCAATTATCCGTAGGAAGTAAAAGATTCCTTACTAATAAGGTTGATCGATGCGTTACCGGTCTAGTCGCGCAGCAGCAGTGTGTAGGGCCGTTACACACTCCTTTAGCCGACTATGGCTTAACTGCAATTTCTTATTTTGGAAAAGAAGGCATAGCTACGTCTATCGGTACTCAACCTATAAAAGGCATCCTTAGCTCTTCTGCAATGGCACGTATGTGCGTAGCCGAAGCAATATCCAATTTAGTTTTTGTAAAAATCACGGAATTGGCAGATGTTAAGTGCTCTGGAAACTGGATGTGGCCTGCGAAATTACCTGGAGAAGGTGCTCGTTTATATGACGCTTGCAAAGAAATGTGTCAGATGATGAAGGAACTGCATATTGCAGTTGATGGAGGAAAGGATTCACTTTCTATGGCTGCAAAAGTTAACGACGAAACTGTAAAATCTCCAGGCACACTTGTAATTTCTACTTACGTACCGTGTCCAGACATTACCGTGAAGATAACTCCAGATCTTAAGGGCCCTTCTTTAGGAGAGCAAACAGCCCTTGTATGGATAAACATCGAAGGGAAGTTTCGATTGGGTGGATCCGCATTAGCCCTTGCGTTTTCACAGCAAGGAGACGAGTGCCCGACAGTTTTGCAAAGTGACATTCTTGTTAAAGCTTTCACCACTACACAAAATTTAATACAGCAGGGAAAACTTTTAGCTGGGCACGATATTAGTGATGGTGGGCTCATTATATGTCTATTGGAAATGGCATTCGGAGGATTATGTGGATTTCAAATTGACTTAACCAATGTAATGAAGATATTAAATATTGCTCATATCGATAAAGCAGCAAAATTAATTGGTAAACCAGAAGTGGCTGTTTTGTATGCTGAGGAATGTGGTTGGGTTATTGAGGTACCAATGAAATTACTGTCGGAAGTTCAAAATATCTACACGAATAATGGGGTTCCAAACTATTATTTAGGTTCAACAAGTGGTCTTGGTCTCAATTCGACATTAATTATAAAATGTCATTCCGAAACCATTCTTCATAACGATGTTAAAACTCTTTTTAAACAATGGGAAAGAACAAGTTTTGAAATAGAAAAACTGCAATCCAATCCAGATTGCGCTTTGGAAGAATATAATTCTTTGAATTATCGCTCTGCTCCTAAATATTATTGTAGTCTCGACTTAAATACTGAAATAAGTGCACTTCGGGCCACAAAAGTTGTAAGCGTTGCTGTTATTCGCGAAGAGGGCGTCAATAGCGATAGAGAAATTATGGCATCCTTAATCAAAGCCAATTTTGAAGTTCATGACGTTACCATGTCCGATCTGTTGTGCGGTAAGTGTGTTCTAATACATTTTGAGACTATTAAATTCAATTTTACTAATTTATTTCTTTGTCGGAAAAACAAATGGAGATATTTATTTCATAACATGATAAATTTGTGTAATTCTTGTGGGTTGAGAATACTAAATTTCTTTACTTGCATTTGATTATGTTCAAATTTTCGAACATATATTCTATATAAAAAAGAGTTGTGTAAGCTTATATCCTAAATTTTTATGACCATACTAAACATCGGCTAGCCCTGACAGACGAGCAAAATTTAATGGTGACAGACGACATAGTTATGCATTTACACAGCTGATTGTGTGATTTGTATATTCATTAAAAAAAGTGAAATAAAAATGGATAACAGGAAATTATGAATAGCAATTTTGGTATTTTTGGAAAATCAATACGAATTTAAATACGTTAAAAGGTAATAAAGTGCAATTAAAAGCAATACATAATTGTAACCCGAAAAAAATGTGCGAAAAAATTAAGAATATTGAAAAAATGGTTAGCAAACTGTGCGTTGTTTATTTTCTGCCATCTATAAATATTCAAATTAGTTTTTGTTAAAAAAAGGAGGCGGAAGATTTCAAGCGACATCTGCCAAACAATAGCAAAAATCAGCAATTTTTAACTAATGTAAAATTTCCATATAATAGGCTGTCAAAAAAGTCTTGCGGTATTTTTTTTATTGAATTTTCAATTGTTCATAAAATATTTTTTGATGACTCATGCCCAGCTCTTGACCGATGCTACGGCTGCTACTATGCCGGTCTCTTTCGCCCAATTCAGCGATTTTATCGCAATTTTCGACGACAGGCCTTCCGGAGCGTGGTACATCTTCGACCACCTCTACACCAGAACGAAAACGTTGTAACCATCGTTGTGCGGTGGAAATCAAAACTGTATCGGGTCCATAAACTGCACAAATTTTATTGGCGGCTTGAGATGCATTTTTGCCTTTATCGTAGTAGTACTATAAAATATGCCGTATTTTATCTTTATTTTGCTCCATGTTTGCAACGCTATAACTCACGAACGACTTAAAAGAAACGACAATCAATCAAACACGTGTTAGCGCGTGAAATGAACTTTCCAAAAAGGTATAGCATGACCCGATGCGACGAATAAATCTAGAATTACGTGCTCTCAGCGTCAATTAGCGAAAATACCGCAAGACTTTTACATATACATATATGTATACATTTATGTATAAACAACACATGTATACATTTATGTATAAAGATTGAAAATTCGACGGTGATTTTGCGAAAAAGACGTCCGTTAGAACTTCTGCGTTTCATTTTTATATATACTTGTATGATAATAGTTTGGAAAAAAATCGCAAAAATAAAAAAGTAACATATTTAATGATTTTTTTTTAAATTGTCCCACTGTAAATATGACGATGTTGATTCTATGACGTCAACTGTTGTCGAACCTTGAATTCTGTGAATGTTGAGCACAAATGTTATGGATATGAGAGTAATGAAACTGAATTGACATAACGCAATGTCCTTAAGTTTACAATAGAATCATATTGTAGTCCGTTAATTTAAGTTCAGCAAAATACGTTCAATTTCTATTGAGGAAAACGGCGGTTAACAAACCTCTGTTATTCTACTTTTTTATATGTCATCTCTGTCTTTGCAGGAAGAACTTATTTGGATCGATACCGTGGCATCATATTCCCCGGAGGCTTCAGTTATGCCGATACTTTGGGTTCTGCCAAAGGTTGGGCCGCCAATATTATGTTTAGCGACTTACTTTCTTCGCAGTTTGAAGCATTCAAACGACGCCAGGATGTCTTTTCGTTGGGAGTGTGTAACGGCTGTCAACTCATGGCCTTAATCGGGTGGGTGGGCAATGTTAGCATGCTTAATAGACACGTAATTGACGTGCCGGAAGTTGCGGTTCTTCACAATAAATCGGAACGCTTTGAATGTCGCTGGACAACAATACGGGTTGAAGATAGTAATTCAATAATGTTGAATAAATTAAAAGGTTCCATTTTGGGTTGTTGGATATCACATGGTGAAGGCAGATTTTCGTTTCGTACTACAGAAGTTTTGAATTCATTGAAATCAAATCGATGTGTTGCTATAAAATATGTGGATGATAAAGGGAACGCTACTGAAGCATATCCAATGAATCCCAATGGAAGTGTTGATGGAATTGCAGGCCTTTGTTCAGAGGACGGGCGTCATTTAGCCCTCATGCCACATCCCGAACGATGTACCGCCATGTTCCAATGGCCTTATGTTCCAGCTGACTTTAAAATTAATTCCGTAGAAAGCCCATGGCAAATCATGTTTAACTCAGCCTATGAATGGTGCACTAAATAACCAATTGTTTACATTCGTTCTATTTTTTTTTTTTTTTTAATATCTACATATAATATACTTGTATTTCGTAATCTCTAAAATATTGTTTATTGAAAAGAAAATATACATTGCTTGTTTCAATATAAACCATTCCTTAAAAGATCAATGTATATTTAAAATGCTATAGAACATAATTTTTTTCATTTCCCAATTTTTGTTAGTGTCCGAAATATTTATATTAAATGTGATATAAATTCGATTTAAACAGACTAAATTTAGTATATGTATGTATCAGGAAAAAATCAACCATAGAATCAGAAATCATTACATTAGGGAAATTGGGATCATTAATTTTTAGCGCTAACTCACATAATTTTTAGCAAGCCACGTTCACTTAATTTCATTAAAATGTCACATGTAGTATATTCAAAGTAAAAATTTCGAAATCACTGTAAAGGTGCTAAAGGAAGGTCGGAAAAGATTGCTGTAGTTTATGGCATTAACTGATAACTCACACATTCACTTAAACGCTGTAGCGACAGTAATAATTTGAATTTTGATTTCATTTTGACAGGATATTTGTTACAGCGTATACTATCCGATAATGCAACAAAAAATTATTTTTCGAAAATCTCATACTGAGACGATACCTTAACTCCTTTAATGTACTGCACAGATTAGCCGATATATACGGTATAAAGTCAGACGGAAGTTCCAACATTTTATTATTTGGGGGTGTTGTGGAATCCAAGACAGAATTGCTTAGCTGTCAGAATTGCAAACCAATTCTGATTTTAAATGATGTCACAGAATGTGATTGGATTTTCGTCTTTTAGAACATACGCAAAGCCAATATTCGAACCAGCTGTTTTACTAATGAGACAAAACTTGCAAATGAATACATTTGGAAGTAATCCTATTCAAGTTTTTAACGAGTTCCGAATTAAAAAAAAAAAGATTTTAAGAGAACATTTATCGAATGAATAAAGACGCATTTGGATGTTAAATTACGTTCATTACGTTTTCTTTAAGGGGAGAGCCTGCTTTAGAAGCTTTAAAAATTGAATTCTTCTTTACTAAATCTCTTTAAAAATTATCTAAGAATATTACCCCAAAGTTATAGATGGGAATTCGAAGTATTGTCGAAGCTAGAAGGGAAATAGTGACCGAGCGTCTAGCAGATACATATATGAGCGCTTGGGCAGAAAACGAAAGCTTTGACGCGCGATTTCTCGGTTTTTCAGTTTTACGATTTCTCTTAATTAGCGGATAAAAAAACTAAACGTCGTATGGAATTGCGGTAAAGTTTATTATCTTTGGCATTAAACTATCTTCTATATAAACTGAAATATACTAAGAAATTTTAAATTTGAACATATGTTTACAGTAGACAAAAACCACTCTTTTTCAAATCTTAAAAATTTTAGGATTTTACACTTTTTTTTGATATTTTCCCAATTTAACTTGAACATAAATTATTAAAAAATATAAATCTGTTTGAATTTTTTATATCCGATAGAAATCGCGACCTGCATCCTGCCCGCCGTCTGGTAAATGCACATACGATAAGCATCTGGCAATTGCTTTTCAAAGGAAAATTTAAAAGATTTCGTATCAAAAAAAAAAAAAAAATTGCGGATGATGTTTAAATATATAACTATAAAACCTAGAAATTTCGATTTTTCTAAGCCTCTAAAAAAGGCTCCCCTCTTAAATATCCGTATTTTTTCAAAAACTCAATAATTAAGACATTTCGTGTTTTATACTTATGTTTTCCCCTATAGATATAAAGATACATTGATTCGAAATAATAAAATAACTTGATTTCTTAACTTACATTTCAAATCTGTGAGCGACTATCTTCTTGCTTTGTTTCTGATAGCAAAACCAATAAAATTGGTTTCCGTGACACCCAAAACCGATACTAATTCTGTTTCGAGTTTAAACCAATAATATCTGAATTCATGACACCTACTACTTTTTTTGATCGGTTTTAATTCTGATTCCGACAACTATCAGATTCCACAACACACCTGATTAGGTATACGAGGCAAGTTCTATGGTGTTACGAAATTTGAATGGTACTCCTCAGCTATGAAACTTCAAATAACAGCTAGTAATGCTACGTCCAATTTTTATTCCGATTCCGATGAAGCCTTAAACATAATCCTGGCTATGAAACTGAACATGTGTACCAATTTTCATAAAGATATCCAAATTTTTACTCAAGTTATCGCTAACACCGACGGATGAACAAACGGAATACAAATCGTCTAAAATCTTGGATTATTGGAATAATTTCACTTAAAATGAATTAGCAATTTAAAAGAACCTGATAAATTACGTATTGCAATTATAAATTTTACTTTAAATTTTAAAATTTACTTTAATCAATGGATAATGTAAATTCTTTAAAAATGCAGCACTACAAGAGCGTATATTACTTGAAAACTTCATAATATTTTGAAAGGACAATTTTTTCTACTCTCATTTCTCGCGGCAACTCGAGCTCTTCGTCTGCAATAGATGGAGGTCTGACCTCTGAGAGGGAGTCGGTGAAGGTGTTAATGGCTTCACTACGAAAGGCGGTCAGTGGTTGTCGGAAGTTAGTTGCGTCCGAAGTCTGGTCGGCGTATTATTTTATGTCGTAGTTAAGGAATGACCTCCTGATGCTCCTAGGAGGCGGATCCGCCCCATGCAGGTGACTCGAGGGATGATTTCTCCCAGCAGAAACTACTTGCAGAAATATTCATTATGGTTCTTAACTGGGAGAATACGGCCTCACTAGACAGATGTTCGATAAGAGACATCAAGAGGCATCCTATCGTAGTCCGGAAGGCAGAGTTCCGACAAGTTTGAAGCTTATTTATCTATGTTTCACTGCACCAGACGACCATATTGGTGCGGCGATTGCCTTGTATGTTGCTAGCAACGTTTCATTGTGCTTTCCCTATGTGCTGCTGGCTAGCGACTTGAGGGTTTTGTGCGGCTCTATACTTTTGGTTATAATCACGGTCGTATGAGGAAAATATACTATCAAAAGTTTAACCTAAAATCTTTGGATTATTAACAGTCGGAATCTTGACGGTATCGACTGCAAGTCTTTACTCCTTCGTCCAGTTTGTGAATATGTTCGCTGTTTATTTAGTGGGGGAGGGTGTTAATTCCGTGCAGGTCGGAGAGATAGCCGTTTACATTTGAGCACATGTCGTCGATTCCATTGCCCGACGTTATTATTGTGCAATCATCAGCGTTCAAGGTGAGAGAAATTCCGTCTGGTGGTTGCAGTAGAAGTTAAACAATAATGGGGAAAGGACACCACCTTGCGGAACCTCTCGTTTAATTCTTCTCAGTTTTGAGTTTTCACCTTGAAATAGTTCGGATGATTGGCAACCGCCCAGGTGGTTCAAAGTTAATCTCTTGTTGTGTGATTGATTGTGTCAAAAGTTTTTGACAAGTCGGATGCTACGTGGACTATCTGGGCGTTTATGACGCTAAATGCTATAGTAGTACTGAGCACTTTTTCGATTTTCCACACATCGGTTATTTGAAAAGTGGTCAGCGACAGGTTGAGGCCCTTGGTCAGATAACTTATTCCCGCCGAACCTAGATACTTTAGCATTAAGGTCAATGGATTTGGACGATTTTCCCTTGTTGATGACACTCTCAACCTCCTCTTCGGTGAAAGTAAGTGGTGCGAAGTTTTTGGACATTTTGGGCAGCCGTCGGGTAACACATCGTTTGGCTTTGTTTACCAAAGAGTACAGTGAAAATTGCAGGATAAAATAGCTTGTGCACTTCTTTCGAAGAGGAATGGCCATTGAATTGAATTTCAACTCAGTCATCATACCTCTTCGGATTAGACAAAGTATTGACAGTAGACCAAAGCCTATTCACACCGGTGGAGAGCTTATATGGCTTCAAGTACTCTTTACATTTTGTCTGCTTGTGTTGGTTTACCATTTGACGAATCTCCAAATTGAGATCCTTTGTTCGGGGATCACAGGGATTAGCATGGCGTAAGGAGTCACGTTCATTAGCTAAAACAGCTGCTTCGGTTTGGAAATTAAAGCGGAGTTCCACGATTCTTCCAGCCGGGATGAAGCTAGCGGTAGCAACTACCATCACATTGCGAAATTACCGCTCGTCCATAGGAAATTTATTAAAGTTAACGAAGGTGCAATTGCCTACAGAAATATCTTGGTATTCTCAATTGTGATAATTATAACCCGATCTTGCAGCATCGGAGAACATATGGCACACTACACTCACGTGTGGTGCGCCAGCTGGAACACGTCGGAAAGTGACACCAGACAGTTACGGTGTGCGACGGTCTGACACACGAAATAGACCAGTAGAGGGGGAGACTCATCAGAATAGTAGTCATGCTACCTATTTAAGATGCTATGGACCGTGGAGGTCCTCTGTTGCACACTCTGGTGGAGTGAGGCCGCAGTGCGCGAACTACGTGCAGATTGCACAGCCGTAGAGGCTAAGGTTGCCATAGTGTGTTGGGAAAATAGAGCCATATAACTCGTGGTCGACTCTGTGTGAATTTCATGGCCTGAGCAGTTCTTAAGATGGCTCCATTGATTGCATGCATTGTATCTAACTGAGGTGGAATTTAGATGGAACCTTTTGGCGCTAACACAGCAGAAAAATTCCTCCGGACCCAGGTTTAACTCAATGTCAGCATGGAACATGGATGAATGAATGAATGAATGAACGAATGATAATGAGGAATGCACTGCGACCTTTGGTCTATTGTGCCCTCTCCTTCCTTACATTGCCTTACTTAGCCCCAGCCCATTGATGAAGTCCAGTAGGCTGCTAGGGGCTAGCGAGGCAATGCGATCCCTATCCGGAAATGGAACTCCAAGGGCCTTG
>NW_017537621.1:24513-33425 GCF_001853355.1 Bactrocera latifrons | reverse complement strand
GCGTACTCCTTCAGCCAGTCAGCGGACGCCTCATCCACGCAGTCTACCTGCAGCATTCCTCCTAAACTCAACTCCCAGGAAGGACGCCGCATAGTCCTCCCCTCTGAACACCTCCTCCATGAGGAGATCTTGGAGCACCGTGAGCTCCTCCGGTGTAAGCGACTCCACCGGGTAGCTGAGAGGCAGTACAGCCATGCGAATGCCTTTTACATCGTCCGCATAAATCCGCCGCCCCTCCTCCACCCGTTGAGGAGCCGGTCCAGATCGTTGCTCTCCGGGTGCCTTTGGGTCTGTGCCCCTCAACCTTTTAGAGCTGGGGGGCTCCTGCGGCGTGATCTGGCCGCTCTTACGCTTTGCGGCTTGGGCGTACGTGTCTGCGGGCAGTGCCCTGCTGTCGCCACGCCTTGACGCCTGGGTGGTGCTGATCGGGCCGCGGTTGCTGCCTCCATTACCTTTCGCGCGAGTCGACACGTTTTTGAGCTCCGTTGCCGGGGTTGCGTTGCCTTTGTTCCTGGCCAGAGCCTCTGCCACCTCCGGGGTCATCCCATCGCGGAGGTTCCGCAGGTACCACTTCATAGTGGAACCGCTCATCCCTTTCCTGCGTGGATCATCGCATCCACCGGGTTGACCGGCTTCTGGGAGGGGGCGTTGCCCACCCCTCCCGCGCCTTCTCCTTTTCCTCTTACGACCACCACCGGGCACTGCCCGATGAGACTCACCTGAGTCCGACCCACTACACCTTTTGTCGCACCCGGCGTTCCCCCCAGGCGAGCGCCGCTGCAAGAGGGCACATCGTCATCCTCCCTAGCGTGCTCCTCAAMCAGCGCCCGTTCTTCTGGCGAGAGAGCGTCGAGGAAGCTAAATTTCCGTCTAGCWCCCTGACCCCCTTTGCCTGCCGCTGCACCGATGTCCTTTCCGTTGTCCGAGTCCGTTTTCCGTGGTTGTCGCCTAGTGTCTGAATCAAAGTTTGTGTTGTTGTTGTTTTGTTTGTTCATGTTCATCTTGTTCTTACGACCCTTGGCTCAACGGGGTGAGCTGTCGGGTCTATCAATTTATATGGGGAACTACGGGGTCCGCCGCGCCAGAGCCCCATGGCGCGGTAAGGCCACAGTTACTCCCCAATTCGGCCCGGTATTTCGGAGGCTGCGTTAGAATACAGCCGAATTTAACCTCCCGKCTGCRACTCATCCAGTGGGCACGGGAGTCGCATAACACCCTGGATTCGGAGGTGGTAGCTCTTGGTTAGCACGCATGCGGCACCCGTCACCCCGCATGGTCAGTGCTAACGAGCGCCAGCCGCACGGGTTGGGGGGCGCCGAGTATACCTTGCGCCTAAGCCCCTGCACCGCGACAAGATGCCTACCGTTCGCAGATGGAACATAGATAGAGGAGGCTTTCTTAATAAAATATACACTGGTAGTCATAAAAAGCGCATCATTGGCCGGTTAATTTGTAAAGCAATAAAGGGGATATTGTGTGTTGAAGTATTGTTGATGTGTTGACAGAAAATATAAGTCATTCGCGAGTGATATTTTATTATAATTGAGTTGTGTTTATAAAAATAGGAGAATGGGTGCAAATTATAAGCAGTTGAGACGTGACAAAAAAGGTGGTATTGATGCTATTTGTGAAGGAAGGTTTTTCTTAGACGTCCTTTGCTAAAAGGTGGGATGTTCACATTCAGCTGTAGTACGTTTCTTGCAAAAAAAGGATACTTTAAAGAACCTGAGACTAAAAAAAAGCATATGGTGCCAAACGTACGAAGGATGGATAATAAAAATAATAAGTGTTAAGGATCGGTTCAAAAGCGCTGTGTTTACGGGCATAGCTGGAAACAGATTATGAAGTGAAAATAAGTGTGGAAACAGTAAAAATTAACCTCGGCGCTGATATCAGCTTCAGTTCGCGCCTACCACAATATGTATCTGTATGGTTGGGTGTCTATGCAGCACAGGTGAATACCAACGTTTTACGTGCAGTTTTATTATACGTTTAAATTCTGTCCACCATAAAAACCCTTTATGATAGAGGTTGTCTGGTATTATTAAACTTAAACTTTTCCAGACGTCCTGGACCAAAATTTTCGCAAATAATATATAATAAACGTATCACCTAGAACTAAGCGGGATAGATATAGGGTTTTATATATATAAATGATCTGGATGGCGAGAAAAGATGCAACCCAAGTGACTAAACATTTTGATATGTTGATGAAACTTGGTATGCAGGATTCTTAGTACAAAAAAATTACGACTTCGTGGACGAGCGTAATCAGATCACTGCCACGTCCATTATACGTCATTAACCGAAAATAACTAAGCTCTAAATTATGATCGGGGATCACTGTAGCTATCGGCACCTATAGACAAAGGTTGAAAAAGTACACATCTCCTAGGTCACAGGTCAAATATTATAACAACTCTTACCGACAGTGTGAAAATGGCTGAAATCGGAAGATAATCTCGCTTACTTCCCATATAACGGTGCCGTTAAAAACTACTAAAAGCGCAATAAATCAATAACTAAATACGCCAGAGACAAATTTTACCTACGGGATGATATAAGAGGGATAAATTAGACGACAGGCATGGGCCTACTTTTTGGTGAACTCCATTATCCCAGGAACCGACCTACCGATTTCGACTAAATTTATTAGGGTGCCATTTTTTCCATATTCGTGCGCTACAGTGCGAAAATAGGTGAAATCGGAAAAACAACCACGCCTACTTCTAACAAGCACAATCAAATTTTGTACTTATAATCTCTTTAAATTATGCCATCTTATGCCAAAAATTGCACAAATCTAATCTAAACTGTGCAAGCCACGAATATGTGGACCCCAGTACCTAAAGTTGACTTTTGACCGAAAATACCGGTCAATATATGGGATAAGCAGTTGAAATTCAGAGAAAATCCTTTCTTGACAATAGTAACTCTGCGTATCAAAACTGGGTTGAATCGGGTTGATACTTCCTTGAACCCCTTTATACCTAATATAAAGATTTTCGAACTTCCTGGTGACTTTATTCTGCATACAGAGGTGGTTAAAAATATTTACACAAGAATTTTTTTTTGCACATTCCACAGAAATCGAGTTCTCTTGTTGCCGTTGTTGTCTCTGTGTGTGTGTGTGTAATGATGATATGTTGTTGTGAACCTTGATCTATGCGCTATCGACTGAAGTCAATTTGGTAAAGAAAACGGTACCTAGGACCGAAAACAGAACAAGTGAGCTGAAGAATAGCGGTAGTCAAAAGTATTTACACAAATTTCAGCGCGGCAAAAGTATTTAGACGAAATTTAAACTACAGTTTCTTGTATTTATTATCAATAATTTTAAAATTTTATTTAGCCTAACTTACTGTAATAAGGTTGTGAATTAATAATTGGTTATATCTCCTTTCACATCAATAACTGCCTGAAATCTGCATGGAATTGATTCAACTAAATTGTGTGCAAAATTAACTGTCAATTTGGACCAAACTTCGGAAATTTCAGCAATTGTATCATTACGTTTCCGGAAGACAATTGATTAGGGTCTTCTGACTTTTGATGAATGTTTAGGTCGAGGCTCTGCTGGGGCCATGGAAGTACAACTTGCTTTGTTTCATTTAAAAATTTCGTAGGCAACCATCCTTTGCGACATAGAGCGTTGTCGTGCAGTAAAATCCAGTCGACAGTTGGAAAAGCCGATTGCCTGGACTGATTTTAAGTGCCTTCAGTTAGTACTAAGGCTGAGTTCCAAGTTGCATGCCGCTTTGCATTAGTACGAAGTATAGAATTCCTTAAAATCAAACTGCTTACGATATGCAAAGTATCGAGTACCGATAAGTTTTTATGCGTATTAGATGCGCATACATTGAGCATAGGGCGCATTTCTATTTTTTGTGATGCATAAATTTTTTTTCCATTGAACAATCCAAGCAATTCCGCTTTTTGCTTTTTTCTCTTGTTTTTCAAATGATTTTTAATGATTATCGAGGAGTTTCTGCGGCCACTTTTACATAAGTCTAAAAAATTGTTAATAAATAAATTTATATTCACATTTGCCGCCATAGCTGTTGGTCACAAAATGTCAAAGTTGATACAAAGCAAATTGAAACAAAGCAGTAGGGTTGCATTGTTGACATTGTATAAATTCGTTATCGGTATCGCAACAATGCAAAGCAACATGCGACTTGGAACTCAGCCTAAATCTCCAAAAACGTAGTAAGACAAACATCCCCAAAACACCACTTTGTCTCCTCCGAATCTGTTTAGCGGCCGTTCTTCTTCTGACGGGGTAAATGCATAAATTATTTACTAAACGATCCTTGTATCAAAACTGTGCGGGATTTTGGATGTACTCTAAAGCATAAAGCAAATGACAGGTGTCTATCTTTAATAATTTCAGAAATGTCGACGACTTTTCGTACAACGTAAGTGTTTATTTAATTTATTAATCTCCGGCGAAGTGTAGCATCACTGAATTTTTTCCAATAAGTCGATTTGATGCTTCTGCAACCCTGACGGGACTTATTGTAGGATTTTGTATAACTGTCCCAACTAAATTTCGAAATTCTCTTTGAGTCATCACCGGTCTGCGCCCTGTTCTCTTTAAGTTATCCAAGCAATTATTATTCTCCTTCTTCTTAACTAAATTGTAAACTGTTTTCCTTGAAATTTTGTAGCAGTTTACTAACTCCGAAGCTGAAACGCCACCTTTAAACCTTGTAACAATCTCCGAACGAGTTTCAATTGACAATTCCTCTTTTTCGGTATTTTTTTTAATCCTTAAATTTTGTAGCACTTAGTTTGTTACGAACACATAGCTCTGACTCAAACCAAATTCAAGAATAAATGATAGTGCGCAATGCGTAAATATTTTTGACGCACTAAAAATGTGCGTACATACTTTTGACTACTGTTAATCTTCAGCTCACTTCCTCTGTTTTCAGTATATCTCCCGTTAATTTTACAAAATTGACTTCAGATGCAAGCGCATAAATCAAGGTTCGCAACAACGTATCATCAACACACACACACAGCAACAACAAAGGCAACAGGAGTGGTGACCTAGCCTTCATATTGCACAACATCGAGTAATATTGTCTAATTGGTGAATACAAGGATCACAGGAATACTAATCTAGAATGTTAGGGTATAACTATCCGGTTAGGCGATGTCGAGCTCGAAATTTTTAATTTATACATTTACATATTGCCCTACAAGATATCACCCGAATGTAGGTGCGCTACTTCGTGGTGAAAACCTTTCGGTACTAGGCGACTTTAACGCTCAAAACGATCTTTGGTACTCTTGTCTGTCAAACGATCTTAAGGGATGGAGATGGTGGAACAGCATAACCTGGCGACCAACGTTCTCATCAGACCATCTGATCATAATTATCTCGATCGAGAAACCCCTCGATTTTTTTACTGTGCACAACCGTATCTTTAACAAAGTTAACTGGATCGGCTACACGAAATTTACTGAGAACACCTTCAACGCTCTGCCCATTTTTACAAACGTATCCGTTGGCGAACGCCGGTTCCGCAAGGTGATCGCAACAGCTTCATACCGGATGGAAGAATGGCGGAACTGGGCCCAAATGTATCAACCGAGACACCGTTTTAACTAATGAGTGCGACACCTAACGTCATGCCGACCCTGGGGATCCCCGAATAAGAACCTCAATTTGGAGATTGGCAAACCAACATGAGCGTACGAAATGGATTGAGCGCCTGAAGTTCTGCAACCTCTCCACCGGTGTAAGTAAGCTTTGGTGTACTGTCAAGGCTTTGTGCAACCTGAAGATACATGATGACCGAATTGAAGTTCAATTCAATAGCCATGCCTCTTCGCACCCGAAGAAGTGCGCGAGTTACTTTAGCCGGCAATTTACACTGCACCCTTCGGTAGACAAAATCAAGCTATGTGTCCACTTACTTTCACCCATGAGGAGGTTCAGAATGTCATCATCTGATGAAATCAACATACATCTGCTAAAAAATCTAGGCTCGACGGGAGTAAGCTACCTCACCAAGGACCTCAACCTGTCGCTGACCACTCTTCAAATATCCGATATGTGGTGGCCAACCAACCTGGATTTCGAAAAGTGCGTAGCACTTAGCGTCATAAACTCTCAGATAGTTCGTGGCTTCAACCAGAAACCATCCTGTGAGAGAACGATCCTCGTAGCGTTGGACTAGCTTATGACATAGTCAATCACACGACGCTACTGCAGGACATCGAACAAATTACGCTCCTCCCATTACCGAAGAAGTGCGCGGTCATCAATAATCCGTACTGTTTCGAGGAGAAAAATCTAAACTGAAAAAAATTAAAGAGGATGTTCCGCTCCCCGCTACTGTTTAACTTTTACATCTCGAAATTCCACAGCCACCAGAAGGATTTTCCATAACCTGGTACGCTGATGATTGCAAGATATTGACGTCGGGTAATGGATTCGATGGCATGTGTTCAAAGATAAACAGCCATCTCTCCGACCTTTCTCGCATCTTCTCTGCACGAAACCTAAAACTTTCCCCACCAAATCCACAGCGACCATACTTACGACTGGGCGAAGGAGTGTAGACTAGAGCTTAATATTGATTTCGATGGCGTCAAGATGCCGATTCTCAATAACCCTAAGATTTGAGGTTTAACATTTGATAATCTATGCTGCTTCACTTTTCATGCGACCGCGATTATCGCCAAGGTATAGAGCCGCAACAAAATCCTCAAGTTATTAGCCGGCAGCACATGGGGAAAAGACGAAGAAATGTTATTAGTAACTTACAAGGCAATCGGACGGTAGGATGAAGAAGCTACAAATCTGCCATAACACTCCATTCCAGACCACGACAGGATATCTCTTGATGTCTCCCATCGGACATAGTGAGACGGTTATGCTCCCAAGAAGTTTCTGCTGGAATGAAATACGCGGACCAGATTTCATACGCAATTAACTTCCGACAGGTACTCACCGTCATTCACAGTGGAGCTAAGTATTATCTCCATCAACTCCCTTACAGTGAATGACGTTCTTAGAAACAAATCACAACCAAGTGCAGACGAAGAGCTCAAGTTGCTGCGATAAACGAGAGTAACCCTTGCGTAGCTTCGTTCTGGATATTGTAGCAGGTTAAACTCCTACTTGTGAAGAATAGACCCCGACATATCCAACATATGTCCTGTGTGCAGTGAGTCTACGAATGGCACTGGCCACCTCTCTGCATGCCCCTTCAACCCCACTCATCTGACATTCTTTTCCCTTTCTGACCCCGTCGAAACAGTAAGATTCCTGGCACTCCCATTAGATGACGTCGACGACAACTTAGATAATCCTTATAGCCCTAACCGACGAGCAAAATTAATGCACGTTAAGCAACGAAATTTTATGGTGACAGACGGCAGACTTGTGTTTTCAGACAGCTGATAGTGAAATTTGTTTATTTATTTAAAAAAAAAGTAAAACAAAAATGAATAAGATAAATTATTAATAGAAATTTTGGTATTTTTCGAAAATCAATATAAATTTAACAAAAAAATTAGTTTATTATTAACTACGTCAAAAGATAATAGAGTGCCATCTAAAAATATTAAAAATTGTTTTTGTTAATATACTTGCACATAATTTACTGATGCTGTAAACGCAAAGGAGGCAGCAGACTTCAAGCGACTTCTGCCAAAAAATAGCAGAAATTGCCAATTTTTGAGCAGTGTTGCCTACTCAAATTTAGTAAATTCTGCTAAATGCACGAAATTCTTGTGCATTACAAACTTGCACTAACATGGGTCAAATGCGCAAGTAAATGTAAATTAAGCCCGCTAATACATATTAGCGCTGTCGTCTTTCAGGGCTATTACGATCCTAACGGGTACTAGATAACCTTTAAAACAACATTAACAACCAATATTTGAGTTATTTAAATGAAAATTACGGAACGTGTTTTACTCATAACAGTGTATCTTTGCGTCTAAAATAGATAAAATTGAGCGAAAGCTTGACCTAGCCCCTAGCACTAAATCAGGATTTTCGGACATCCGGATATCTTTACTCTATATGATTCGTGATTTTATCTGTATGTGAAGTACTTAAATGACACCCAGCGAACAGTTTTTTAGTATCTGGCATGATAATAGTTAATAGATAAAATGGGATCGATACTACACCAACTCCCATATAAAATACACTTATTTCTTCCTGCAATAGCTTTCGATATAATTACTATGTAAGTATTTGGCGATTTCTTCTGACTTTCGTTCTGATTTTAAACTCTAGATCTGTTTAATTTTTCTTTGAATTGTTTGTTGTTGCTGGTGGTATTAGATGCACTATTTTGGTGAGGCCGCTTAACCACTGTGAAAAATACATGGCCATTGCGTAAGGTCACGGTGTGTCATCCGCAAATGTCGCTGTCATATATCATGAGTCTGATGGGAGGCCACTGATAAAAAGCGAATAAAGCATTAAAGAACACACGCTTCTATCGGTTGCAAGTTTGAGTATGTATTCTCTTGTTTAATGCGGAAATATCTATCGTTTAAGTAGGAAGCAATTATTTCGCGATATTGTTTGGGTAGCATGTATTTCAATTTGAGCAGCAGATCCGAATGCCAAACTTTGTCAAAAGCTTGAGACACGTCGAAAATGTCCGGCGTACAAATGTTCCAGTTATCCATTGTATTTTCAACGAAATTAACAATTAGTTGGTATGAGGTGTTTGAATGAATGATAATAATGAGGTATGCACTGCGACCTTTGGTCTATTGTGCCCTCTCCTTCCTTACATTGCCTCACTTAGCCCCAGTCCATTGATGAAGTCCAGTAGGCTACTAGGCGCTAGCGAGGCAATGCGATCCCTATCTGGATATGGAACTCCAATGGCCTTGGCTCTGCGAATACAGACTGCTCTGCAGTCGATCAG
>NW_017537621.1:15238-16648 GCF_001853355.1 Bactrocera latifrons | reverse complement strand
AAAAACAAAATAATGAGCTAATCGAAACAGGTCTAATTATAATTACCTTCGATTCCCATAAACTCCCTGAACACATAAACATCGGGTATGAAAGGGTAAAAGTGCGCACTTCCATTCCCTTACCTACCAAATGCAACAATTGTCTACGTTTCGGTCACATCAGCAAGTTTTGTCTAGGCAAAAAGCTATGCAAAAACTGTTCCACAAGTCTGTCATTTAGATCTGGAATCTGCACTGCTCAACCAAAATGCGTAAACTGCGTTGTCAACTTCTTGGAAGACGCAAATCATGCATCAACAAGCAAAATTTGCCCTATTTTCATCAAAGAACGGGAAATACAAGCTATTAAAATGCTAAAAAAAGTCTACAAAAGAACCGCGCACTCAATCTATATAAGCCGACATCTTATAAACGATTCAATGTATTCTAAAGTCATCAAAGCCCAACCTGTTTCCCTTCAAACCAGCCATACCCACACATCCCATACAGCACACACAAATCAACCAACAGACCAATACCAACATACGACGACATAGCGACAACCTCACATGGTGAAAACCCTATCACATGCACACTTCCAGCACCAGCACGCATAAATACTTCATTTAACTCTCCAAGCACCAAAATCAAAATACTTCCAAAATCCACATCCCATAGAGCTATATCAAAACTGAAAGCGGAGTTAAAAGCAAAAAGCAGCAAAATTAACAACAAAACTAACCATTCAATCCAAAAATCAGCTGAAACACTCGACATCGACAATAGGTCAGACTCGATGTCTTCCGACCAAGACCTCTAAATAAATCCGCTTAGTATATCTAGTGTACTAAAACGAGAGTTATACGATCATCCTCAATGAACCTCAAAATCCTTCAATGAAATTTGAACGGCTTCAAAAATAACGTACATGAATTACAAATCCTCATCAAAACAGAAAATACAGACATCATAGCCTTAAAAGAAACCCACCACAAAAACGAAAATATTAAAATCAGCAATTATGTAACAATAAAAAGCCCACCATCACCGACAGCAACAGGAGGTGCAGCAATCTTGATCAGGAAAAATATTCAGCACAACCCCCTCCACGCACCACAAAACACACAAGCAGCCATAAGAGAAATAAACCTAAACATAAAAATAGTTGTTTGAATTATATTATATTATATTTGTAAGATCAAACTTTTAAATTTAAATAAGATGTTTTATTTCCTTATCACTGGTGGGGGGGAAAATAAAGATTTTATTTAAGCTGAGAACTATTTCATTCTACGAGAAGTGTTTCCTTCTACAAGAACTATTTTAGTCTGWTTTTATTTAAAATTTTCACGTATTTATATACAATTTTAAGAACTATCCTAACTATCTTAATATATGTGTATGTGTGCATGTTCATATTTTTTTTTTTTT
>NW_017537621.1:13540-14775 GCF_001853355.1 Bactrocera latifrons | reverse complement strand
AGCAGCTTTCCACTTCTCTACCGATTCGACCATTTGGCTTACCAAGTTATCGGGAGTTGGGTCTGCACCGAAGGCATTTTTTAAGTGTTGCCTCTCATGATAGTATTTTGGGCAATAAAAGAATATGTGTTCCACATTTTCCACGGTATCGCCTCCGCAGTAATCACATATGTTGTTATTTCCGTGCCCGAAACGTTTAAAATATGCTTTGAAGCCGTGTCCTGTGAGAATTTGAGTTAGGTGGAAATCCACCTCACCGTGTTGTCTGTTTACCCATGGTTCGACATTGGGGATCAGTCGGAATGTCCACCGCCCGTTTCCGCTTTCCTCCCGGCGTTTTTGCCATTGATCTACTGTCTCTGCCCTTGCAATTTCTTTTAATGTATKATGCGGTAACCTATCATTTGTGCAGCATTGGATCTCCTTGGCCAGAAGGTCTAAAGGGTGCAAGCCTGCAATAACTAGAGCAGCATCTTCCGATACTGTGCGGAAAGCAGAACATACTCTTAGAGCGCAAGTGGCATGTATTGAAAAAAGTTCGCGGCGATATGATTTTACTTCTAGGGCTTTTCCCCATATCTGGACGCCGAACAGCGMGACTGACTTTAGCACGCCAGCTAATAGTCGTCTTCTATTTTGCTTTGGCCCWCGGGTATTGAGCATTAACCGGGTCAAGGCTCTGCACACTTTTGTAGCTTTTTCGCCTGTGTACGCCAAGTGTTCCTTAAAGGACATCCTTGCATCAAGTATGATTCCTAAGTATTTAATTGCCGGTTKTGTCGTGATGCTTACACCCTTTGTATTGAACGTGGCAACCTCACGGACTTTTCTGCCGGTGATGAGTACCGCTTCGGTCTTGCTCTCCGCTARGTTCAGTCGGTTAGTTTCGAGCCAATCGCTTATTAACACTATTGTTCTGTTGGTTATGCATGTTCATATGTATGTAGMACATTGTTTATGCTACATGGTATGGGGTTGTTTTTAAGTGCACATGCACATTTGTATTCAATTGCGTAAATGCATATCTTAGGTCAATATGTTATCTTAAGTAAATATGTTTGTTTGTTAATTGTTGAGTGCATACGTATTGCATATATGTAAGTGCATACCCTGCCAACCATGAGCGGGTAAAAATCCAGATAATCAGTGGGTAAGCAGCGGGTAAACGTGGGGGTAAACACATAGAGTGTGCCTTAAGCCGCGTGAAGATTCTATCCTCACACGTACGTATACAT
>NW_017537621.1:8318-12525 GCF_001853355.1 Bactrocera latifrons | reverse complement strand
ATTACCCTTTTTGGGATTATCTTTCGGCACTATTGATAATTATGTTTTCTCCTTCTCACTCATTCAAGTAAATTAAGAAATGAAAGAAACTTTTTATCATCGCAYTTAGGTAAACAAAAAATAACCCGAAAATATGCGTTGGTGTTAGTGCATAGAGAAAAAATGTGTAGTAATATTATTATTATTGAACAATAGTAATAATATCAATATATATTCCAGCATCCCAACCCATTCCACAAGCTGAACTGGAGAGGAGGTTAAATCAGCCCAATAGCCACAATATTCTTTTAGGAGATTTCAATGCACACAGCCAGCTATGGCGATCTTCCAAAACCAATACAAGAGAGAAAGTTATAGGGCCACTCACAAAACAATCCAACTTGACGTTTTCTCAACAACGGTGCACCCACTCACCTATCCACCCACTCCACCTTCACTCACGGGGACATTTCCCTAGCTTCTGCTATCCTGACAAGTTTCGTGCGTTGGAAAGCACTAAAAGAAATGCACGGAAGTGATCACTATCCCATAATCATAAAATATGGCGACAACATACAACCAGCAACCAAAAAACACATTTCACGTTACATTGTAACTAAAGCAGATTGGCCAAGATATCATAACCTGATAAACTTTAAAATAAAAAACTATGACATATCTAACAACACAAATAGTGAAGCTTCGAAGCTCAGAAAATTAATAATGGCAGCCGCAAATGAGGCTATTCCCACAACACACCATAAAAAAGAAGTGCAATGATGGAACGACCACTTAACTGAACTAAGGTCAACCAAACAGAATCTCTGGTATATATTCAAAAACAATATGACTATCGAAAATAGAATAGCCTACAAAAAAGCGAATGCAATGTTTAAGAAGCAAGCCAAAGCCGATAAAAGAAAATCATTCTTCGAATTTACCAGCTCAATAAACAATAGAACATCAATGAAAGAACTATGGCACAATGTTAATAAATTAATTAATAATTATACGGAAATGTCACTACAAACACCATCAGGACTATAAAAGACAACTTTAATACTACTTTTACGGATCCTAAGGACATAGCAAATTCCTTTGCCAAAAAATGGTCGTCATATGCAAGTGACAGAAACTTCGACAGAAAATATATTGAACTCAAATATGCACACAATGCAACAGGATACATCACCAACGGTCAAAACAAAGACGTACAAAAAATGGAAACAGATATCACTTTATCAGAATACTACACTGCACTAAAAGCACTAAAAGGCAATACCCCAAGTCACGATAAAATAAATTACAAAATGATAAAAAAAATTATCTAGAGGGCTACCGACCAATCTCACTAATTTCATGTGTCAGTAAACTGATGGAAAAATAATAGCAAACAGGCTCACCTGGGTAATGAATAAAAAAAAACTATTGCCACAAAATCAATTAGCATACGAAAATGGCAAAAACACCACGGATGCACAGACTATGTAACAAACAAAGCACTATCAACTAGAAACCATATTTCAGTGATATCAATTGACATCGAGAAAGCATTCGACAGAGTAGGCTTACACACAATTAGAATGCAACTTCACGAATGGAAGATAAGTAAAAAGATAGTAGAATACATAACGACCTTCTTAACAAAGAGAAAGTCTAGAGTACTACTCAATGGAAATTTTTCCGAAACTTACACGCTGCAAAACGGGATACCACAAGGATCCCCACTGTCAGTTGTTTTATTTCAAATCGCTTTCGAAAAACTTAACAAAATTATACTTCAACACAAAGACTTCAAGCACTGCATTTATGCGAACGATTTATACATAACAGCGAAATACAAATCAGACCAAAATTTGCTCAACAATTTCAACGAACTAAACAGTGATATCAATGATTGGTGCCTAACAAGTAGAGCGAAAATTTCAACCACGAAGTGCAAAGCTTTGCACATTTGCAGAAAAACAACATGCAACCCCGTAACCATAACATTCAACAATACAACACTCGGCTACGTCGACAAATTAAAAATTGTAGGGCTAACCTTCGACAAAAAGATAAGTTAAACCTAATAAAACGTCTGGGAAACTTTCACAGCAACTGCCACATAAATACAATCATAAACATCTTTAAAGCCATTTTTTTGCCAAAGTTAGATTACAGCCTAGCTATATACGGACGTACTGCTAAAACAAATCTAAACAAGCTAAAATAAACATAAAATGCGGCAGCTCCATTGCTCCATATTCACAGCGGAATCGGAAGCCATATTATCCGCCATAAAAATATTTAAAACCCAAAAGGGCAAACACATCATCTGCACAGATTCACGCAATATGCAACATCCTACACCGCAACAATATAATAGCAGAAATCCGCGATTTGCTGATCCAATTCCAAAACAAAATAAAAATAATGTGGGTCCCCCGACATATACAAATCAAAGGCAACGAAGAAGCCGACAAAGCAGCGCGTTTCGCAATACGTGCACCAATTCAAGAACAACAAACTACAACAAAACCCGACATAAATCGCTTCTTTAAGCACCATTTACAGAACAAACGTATAGAAGCATGGCAAAACAATTTAGCACCATAGGAAAACCAACGTTATTCCCCAACGACTGCAAAAGGATATACGTACAGAAATTCACTCGCCTGAGACTCGGACACACTCTACTTACACACCAACACTTAATGCAGAAAACTAGTGCGCTCCTATGCAAGCTGTGTAATCTGGAAACAATGTCCATACAACATATAACCGAAGAATGCCACAAAATAAAACAAGTACAAGAACAGCTGAACTTACCCCGAATCTCAGAACTACTTAAAATATTTACTAAACAAAATGTATATAATTTAATGAATATCTTAAGACATAGTAACATTCTGTACGATGTTTGAAATATACGTAGTTAAATTATACGTCTAACATACCACCGGTCGATGGCGCTTTCTGTGCTAGCGCCTTAGTATTAAGTTTATTTTTGTAATTTACTTACTAAATAAACTGACAATAATAATAATAATAATATGTTATGCCTAGGTGGACCAATTTGATTAGATTAATATCACGCTTCCTCCTTATGCTGAGTTTGCCGGTTGTGGTGTGTGATGTTATTCATAATACTTAAATTTAAAAAATTAATGTAACGATATTTCTGTCGTGTAGAATAACTTTTAGTTCCTTCGCTTCACCTGTATTCACAATGCGTTTGTTCGACAGCACATTGGTATTCTCCTCTACTGAAGTACCAATGTTGTTATCTCTAATTTTTTGCAGTTCTTTTGCAACGACACAACCACGGTAGCTTAAAGGATGAGAATTGCCGCAGTTACAACATTTAGCAGGATCTTTCTCAGCTTTGCTGCATTCAGTAGAAGGATGTTTGCCTCTACATTTCACATACCTTGATGGCTTACCATAGAAGTTTTTTGTATGTCCAAAATCATGACAGGTTTTGCACTGTGCTTTTGTGCACTATTAAATGCTTTAATAGGCTCAACTATGACAACGCTTCTAATCTGGTGGTTTTTCTTAATGTCTTCGGTAGCATCAAATACTACTAAAAACATATCTGTGGTTCCTTAGCCTTCCATTTTAGCTTATTAATTGCATTTAGTACTAAGTTCCCACAAAAAATTTTAAGTGATTAAATTATATTTAATCTCTTCACTAATCTAGCCCGTTCTTATTGCCGTATTTATTAAAAGAAAACATTGTTATATACATAGTATTTTGTTATAAAAGCCGTCTTCTTTCTAATATTTTCTATATAATGGAAATAATGGACGCATTTGTTTTATTTGGGAAGCCGATTTTCAGGTGAATTCAGATTCATTTCGTATAATTAATTTTTTTGGTTACATTTTTAAGATTAAATTTATAAGATTTCAGCATTCGAAATCTTGTGACTGTCGGTCTGAATATTGTATAAGACATTAAATCCTTGAAATTGATCATTTAAAGTGGATTGTGGATTGCGTATATATTTTATGATTACCTTTAGAGGCCTATTATGTTTACATTCGTAGCTAAACCAAGGTATATTTTCATTTGATAAGAATTTTGTTATTGTGCGATAATAATTTGCATCGAAAACATTAAGTTTGTAGGTGCCCTTGCTCAAAAGCTTGATTAAGAAGTCGTTATTTATTAGAGCTGTAATATTAGAATGTAGGTTATTAAATCCTTTACATCGTTTATTATAATAGGATGTGGGCGG
>NW_017537621.1:0-5888 GCF_001853355.1 Bactrocera latifrons | reverse complement strand
TTTTATTTACTCTAAATGAGCTGAGACTGTTTCTCGGCATCACCTTAGCCATTTTTATTTTCTAGTGATTGGTCTACAGGGTAATAGCAGAGACGTAAATTACAGAAAAGGTCTAACCAGAGAACTTAAAACATAATTTTTCCCGATTTTGTAAAAAAAAATTAAAACTTTTACAAAAAAATGGTTCATATGATACAAAATAATCACGCATATGTGGCTCAGAGAATGCTTTTTTACATTTTCTGTGTGACTTTGTATATTTTTCTTCAAAGGATTTCTGTTTATTCATTCTCGCATGAGTTCAGTCGTTTTACATATATGTATATATTTCTGCCATTGAACGAGCTCAATTCTGCTAAATAGCAGCGAGAATGGTGAATTCCTTACTTCACTTCCATCAGCTCTGTTAGCCGTCCAATCGAACCATCACACAGAATTCAATTTCCACCTTCTCTATGTTTTAAGTTCTGTGGTTCAACTGCGGAAAAGCCTGTGAACTGTCAGAAGCTAATAAATGCGACGGCGTGTTTCACCACAGCTACCTAAGAAGGAGAAATTTTAACAGTGGTGCGTGAACAGAGCTGAGCATTCAATGAAAATTATGCTCAGAAATTTACATTATGAATACATGCAAAACTGATGACATTCTGAATAAATTATGTTATTCTCAAAATAATGTTTGTAGTTAATGTGCGAATAAGAGTTATTTATTAAATATTTCATACGCTTGATAATATATTATAAATTCACAAATATTTATGTAAATATGCTATATATATTTACATATGTATAATATATATGACATACTATCATATCCTAAAAAACTTAATATATTACAATAATATAATATTTCATTTTAATTTTTATACGCATCTACATATTGGCACATAATTACATACATATGTACATATTTAAGTACAATTCAAATGCAAACTATGTTATTATCCTTTATCAGTAATATACTATAAGGACATAAATGCATATGTGTGTATGACATTCCGACACAAATAATGCATAAACAAGCCTAAATATATACATATCTGCATACACATGTAAATATGTCGCCAGCATAAACTACAAAAATTATTCTACAAAAACAACAATCGTCTCAAATAGCATCAGCAGCGCCACAAGTCAATATGGTAGCCATGTAGTCGATGCCCAAATTTGTAGAAAAACACACAACAACAACATTTTCATTGATGAACGCAAGCGCATTTTCAACAGGCATGCTTCATTCATAAAAGCAATCAACATTACATCTCCCCGAGCATGCCTTTGCCTACAAGCAACGAGCGTCTTTTCTTGACGATGGCAAAAGCTAAAAATCCTAAATTGAACAAATTTATGAAGTTTGTTCTAGAAGGTAAAAGTGTCAACCCAGTAAACCCGCAAGGCACAGAAAATAGTGGCAACATAGTTCTAGTCCATTTAAAATATTCTACAAATTTAAAATACTATCCCGGCTCGCAAAATTCTGCGTCGATATGTATGCAAGCTCATAAGGAAACTTATATGTTTACGCTGGCTTGTAGGCGAAGCTGTTACAACAGCAAAGGAAGCAGTGACAATTGGCGATCGTTCGTTTGTGTTTTCGGCACAGCTTGGATTTTCTACCAACAACACAAAGTTGTGACACTTTGTCGTCGCATCAGTTCTTCGACACATTGACTCTTTGACAAAACGTGAGCTTCGGCCATTGGTTACCCATGACAACGGAGATTTCGTATGAAGTAATAAGTTGTATGTAGACAAATATACAAACATTTTGCGTATGTTATCATAACTTTTCATCATGAAGTAGTTCAAATTGTTCGTACATGCTTGTGTACGAAAATATACATATTGTTGCGAATTTACTTCTTACTAGTTTACTTTACTAGGTTCGTATCTCTGGATTGAAAAATAAAACCAAAAACCGTTAATTTACTTTAACAAAATCTCTTCATTTCAAAATTCGTCTACACTATAGCAGTATACTCTTAGCACTCTTTTCTTACGTTGGTACTACCACGGCTTATATAGCCACGCACTCCTCGCTGATGCCGACATGTACCTCTAGAACATTGCGTCTGGCAATTATAAGAACATAATGCTATACGTTCCATATACAGTTAATGTTTATACTACAAGTAGACAAACAGACAACCGCGGCGCCCAATGTTTATAATAAGGAAAGCAAATACAATGCACATTCCATATACATACAGCTATTGTTTAAGTAGACAAACAGACAACCGTGGCGCCCAATGTTTATAATAAGGAATGAATATAGCAAGACAAATACAAGTGGTACCAAACTTAATACTACTTTTGTAACACTGCATTCCACTTAAGCCTAATCGTCCCGATTAGGCACAAATCCTCTTGAACCAAATGGGGCGAGCCTCTAGAAATGTGCTACTTTCATTTTACATCGTGGTTTTCCATTTCTTTGAACGCGGTATACCACGTCATTAAGTCGTTTCATCACCATATAGGGCCCTTCCCAGGCTATTTGCAATTTCGTGGACAAGACTTTCTTTCGAAGTGGATTGAACAACAGGACCAGATCACCTTCTTCAAAACATTTTGAATTTGCCGCTTGATCAAAGCGGTCTTTCATCTTATTGCTCATCAGGTGCGTGTGCTGCCTTACCATTAGATGCAGTTCATTAATTTTTTCCTTTAAGGCAGAGCCAAAATCTCCATCATTTCTTACAGCTGCTGGATTCATTCCAAACTTCAGATCAGCAGGGAGTCGCAGATCTGATCCGAAAATAATCTTTGCTGACGTGTAACCAGTTGTCTCGTGCTTCGCTGAACGATACGCCAGCAGGAACATCTGGATGCATCCGGAGATGTTCTCCGAGCGTTCGGTTGAATCTCTCTACCATCCCATTGTCCGTGTCTTGTGAATGCCCAATAATGTACAGACTTCTTGGAAAATGGAAGATTCGAAATTCCTGCCTTGCTCTGAGTGTAATTCGACGGGCACTCCGAACCTCGTTATCCAATTTTCTACAAACGCTTCGGGTACTGTCTTCGCTTCTTGGTTTGGTAAGGCATACACTTCTGGCTATTTACTGAAATAGTCTATGACAACCAGTAGATATTTGTTTCCGGCCGTACTGGTTGGGAACGGACCTGCAATATCCATTACGACTCGTTCAAATGGTGATCCCACGTTGTACTGTTGCAGCCTACCGCGGCTTTTGCTTTAGGACCTTTAGCTGCCATGCACTTTGCACAATTACTTATCCATTCTGCTAATGAATCTCGACAACAAATCCAGTAGAACCGTTGTTTAATCTTCTCTATAGTTTTTGTAATTCCAAGGTGTCTTCCACTAGGTCCATTGTGATATTCTTTCAATACTTTCGGGATCATGGACTTCGGTTCTATGATCAGCAGACGAGACTGTTTGCCATCTTCGCTTTCCCCTTCTTACGATGAAGGTATCCATTAACGAGGTTTATGCTGTTCCATTGGGCTCAATATGCTTTTGCAGTTGGACTCTCGCTACTTATTTGTTCCTTTGGTGGTCGTACCCCATTTTCTTTGGCTATTATCAGCTTTGCAAGATCAGGGTCCTCCAGCTGATTGATTCTGATGCGGTGAGGAGTCCAATCATCTTCAGGTTCTATGTTCAGTAATTGCACGTCGATTATACCTTCTTTTCCTTCTGATTTGGAGCAATTTCTACATTCCAGAGGACAAGGGCGACGTGATAATGCATCCGCATTTTTGTGGTGAATCGCCTTCCGGTGTTCTGTTTCGAATTCGCAATTCTGTAATCTTTCGATCCATCGTGCAATTTGGCCTTCCGGATTCTTAAACTGTAATAACCATTTTAATGCGGCATGATCAATCCTCAGCAAGAATCGTTGCCCATACAAATACTTGTGGAAATTTTTTACACATCCCACCACAGCTAGTAGTTCTTTTCGCGTCACATAGTAGTTTTTCTCTGGTTTCCCGAGCACTCTGCTGTAATACCCAATTACTCTTTCTTGCCCGCCGATAAGCTGAGCCAGGACACCTCCAATTCCATAAGCGCTCGCATCTGTATCCAGGACGAATTTCTTTCCAGGTATTGGATAAGCTAACATCGGCGCTGTACAAAGTAGTTCTTTAAGCTGCTCAAGCGCTTTTTCTTGTTCCAACTGCCAGATAAACGAGCGATTCTTCTTTGTTAAATCGTGTAAACTTCTAGCCACGTTCGCAAATCCAGGTACAAAACGTAAAACAGCATAAGCCGAGGAAGCTGCGGAGTTCATGTATGTTGGTGGCTGCTTTTATTTTTCCAGTCTCAGTTGACACTTTATGTCCGAGATATGTGAGCTGCTTCTTCAAAAATGAACCATTTTAGGGATTCAAGCGTAGTCCGGCTGATACTATTCGCTGAAAGACTTCCTCTAGATTTTTCAGATGCTCATCAAAACTTTTTCCCATGATGATAATGTCATCAAAATACACCAAAAATGTCTTCCAGTTGAGTCCTTTTACCACATGTTTCATCAGTCGCTCGAACGATGCAGGCGCATTACATAACCCAAATGGCATCACAGAGAATTCCTATAACCCGTCGTCCATACTGAAAGCGGTCTTTTCACGATCACATTCATCAATTTCGACTTGCCAATATCCACTTTGTAGATCTAATGTAGAAAACCATTTCGCTCCAGACTAATGTATCGTCGATTCTCGGTAGAGGATAACTGTCTTTCTTTGTGACACCATTCAACTTCCTATAATCTACGCAGAAACGGGTGTAACCATCTTTCTTTTTAACTAAGACAATAGGTGAGTTCCATGGACTTATTGAAGGTTCGATTACACCGTTTTTGTGCATGTCTTCAATAATTTTTTTAGCATCCTCACGTTTTGCTAGTGGAACCCTACGCGGATCTCCGGTTTTTATGCGATGTTTGACAATGCCGGTTCTTTCTGTGTTGTTTCCTTCGTTTGCAAATATGGATGCGTATTTTTCTAATAGTTTTTCTGCTTTTAGTTTGTCATTCCCATGCATCTCGTTCAGCAAATTGTTTAGGAGTGTAGGACTTATCTGCTGTGGTTCAATAGTAGGCTTCTGTTGTAACCATTCGCATAGTGCTATTGCACTTATATTCTGTCACTGTCCAATCACTGCTCCTTTCTTCAGATTTATAGGCGTGTTGAATTCATTCACTACTCTGACCGGAATGGTAGCGTCTTCTCTAGTTTTCACAAGTGTTCTTCCTACCAATATGGGTGTATCTATTTTTGTTGGTTCCACAATCCGCAATTCTTCAGTCCCACCTCCTCCATTTACTTTAGCCCATAGAATCGCCTTATATTTTGGTGGAATACTCTGATTATCATCAACAATCACCCTCTTACTTTCAACGTTGGTCACATATCCGGTGTTTATAGGCCTCTCCATGTTCTGGCAAAACAGAATTTGCTTGTTTAAATCCAAAGTAATCCCGTGATCAATCATGAAATCTATTCCCATTATAATTTCATCCGTGATTTCTGCTACGATAAAGGTGTGATTAACTACCACGGTACCAATCATCACTTCGCAAAACACTTTTCCCGCAACGGTTGCTTCCTCCCGGTGGCCGTTCGAAGCTTGCAACCGACTAATGGTTCAACCGTTCTTCTTACCACATCCGGTCGGTTAATTGAATGTGTGGCACCAGCATCCAAAGAAAGCGTTAACAGCACGGTAGAGGAGGAGTAGAGTCACTATCAGCTGATGTTATGTAAACAAAGCCACAGCTGAGAGGTGCCACTGTAGAAACGTCAAGGGGAGTTCGGGGTTGAGTTTCTCTTGATAAACCAAGATGGCCGACTTTTAACCGGAAAATGGTTGCATTGTGTTATTTTCTAAAAATTAATGGAAAAGTTGTCACAAAAATATT
>NW_017537620.1:56102-63575 GCF_001853355.1 Bactrocera latifrons | reverse complement strand
ATTTTACATTTTATACTTAAGCTAAAAAGTAACCTTAATCTACCTGTCCCGTAACTTGCAATTCTGTGGAATTGCACCTTTGCGGCTCGTGGCGGGTGTTCGCTTTCTGTTGTTGACGAAAATATTACTGTCAGCTATAATTTTGAATATGTTTCGTTTTAACTTACATACATACATACATACTAACATTCCAACTGTTGTTATCCGATTAGACCACAATCGAAATCGCGCGCGTTTCTTTTTTTTCGCTATTTCGAAGTCGCAATTTTCGGAAAGTCCAGATTCTAGGTACAATTTCTGTGAAGTGAACTATTTAAAATATCAAATAAACACGCATCCCAGAAAAATTTACTTCTCAAAAACGCTTGAGAAATTTCATGACGCTCGAGCAGGGACGTGATGCGTGATAAAAAAATTTTATTTAAAAATAACATACAAAAAAGTGTATAACTACACAAAATTCTTGTCGTAATCAATTACCAAAGGTACCCTTTGCGGTTTTCGGATTTTCCGTGTTCACGATTTAGTGAAAGTGCCAAAAACAACAAATTATAATAAGCATACGAATAGCAATAACGATAAAAAGGTCTAAAAATTATTTCGTACAGTGAGATAAAAGTGCAGTGAAAACGTCTAACAACAAATATACGTACATATATATCTACACATACGTAGAGTGCAGTGTAACAAAAATGTACATACATACACACGTGAAATGGAGTGCTAAATAAATGCTTACCCATGTACCTACTATAAGATGAAAAAAAGAAGAAAAGGGAAGTATTGTGAAGTGTGTGCATATGTATATACATAAATATAATTAGCATATTTAAAAAAAAATTAAGGGAGGTACTTACAAGTATGCGAAGTGAATTATTTATGCGGTACAGGGGTGGGCGCAAATAGAGGAACTAAACGTTTTGGCCCTACCCCAAAAAAAAAATTATGTACATATATATTAACTTACAGTTTTAATAAGCAGGTTTCTAAGCTGTTCAAAGTTTCGCAAAATAAAAACAACGGTATGCTCAAAAACCGTTGCTATCATCCGTTGCTGCGATAATTATTTCGCTGCCATGACTTCGCTGTCATCACTCCGGTGCTGCTATCACTCTGCTGGTGACAAGCCGCCGCTGCTTAAACCGTCGTTGGAATGAACTGCCGCTGCATTCTGCGCCAAAGGGACGTAAGCGCCAACAAACAGCCGAAGCACCAGGTAACGAGTGCGAATTATCGAAAATGGTGCAAATAAAAAACAATAATAACAAAATTGCAAACGCACACTTTCAGTTTTTAGCTCTCCCTTTTCACCTTAAACGCTTATTTATACATACATATATTATATATTGTTATGCATATAGTATATACACATGTTACATATTGAAGTGAATGTGAAGGGATTTCGGGATTGCGGATTCGTTTACATTAAGGTGCGACCTTTTTGTAAACCGCATAAGTTAAAAATTTTAATTCGGTCAGTTTTTTTGCATATTATACTTGAGAATCGATATTATTTTTCTCGTTTTCGTAACCGATTCCAAATATGTATATTTGTTGCCAGCCTTTATTGCTATTGTTCATATCTCATATATATTTTTTTTCGTTTACGTTATCGATTCTTAACATATCTGTTGCCAACCTTTAAAGTATTTTTTAAACAAGCAAAAATGAACAAGCCAAAGCCAACTATCGCCAACCTCTCTCCAAGTAAGGAGTTGATCGACTTAAAGTCATTAAAGCATCAAAGGATGGTGGCGAAAATTAGTATTTTGCGAATAAAGATGGGCCTTTTAGTAAAAAACCGGCAATTGAATTGGAATGTCGGCTCGACATATGAAATTCAATAGTGAAAAATAAATGAAATGCCAATCTAAAATTGAAGAGATTGATGAAGACGACATGGTCCAAGGTTAGTTAGAGGACATAATTGTTGAAACGAAATCAATAATTAAAAATATTTTAGCCAAAAATAGAACGTCAATTGCCGAAACATCTTTCGTAGCTTCTTACAGCTCTAGGCTTCCTAAGATGAATTTGCCGAAATTCAAGGGAAAATATTCAGAATTTAAAAACTTTCTGAGTTTGTTGGAGTGCTTGATAAATTGTCTATCTGGAGAGGCTCTGGGAACAGTTAAAGCCTTTCAGATATTGGATGAAAATTACCCGAAAGCGTTGGCAAATCTTAAAAAAGTCTATGCTAGATATTTTTCAACACAATTTCAAAACTTTTTGAGCTGCCAACTATCCCAAAGCCTACAGCACCTTCATTACGAGCGATGATCGATGAAGTGGCTGCTGTTTATGACTATTTGCTATGTCTGGGCGATGAGATCATCTTTAGTTGCTGCAAATGCAAAGCAACCAACTTGTCAAAAATGCAAGTCAAGGAACACCCTGCCTGCCCCACTTTCAAGGCACTTCCGGTTCAACAGAGGTTCGAGTTTGTGAAATATGTGCCCTTATGCATAAACTGCTTGCGTAAGAGGCATACTCTATCCAAGTGCAGAGCAGATCGATGTCGTGTATGCAATCGATCGCCTCACACATTGTTGCACCAGTACCCGGTTTCCTTCCCCGCTGCATCTCATCCGCAACCATCAACCACACATGCCGAGTATTTAAGTGATGACCAGTTATAGTGAATACCTGCTTGCAAGAGCGTTACTGGACTCAGGCTCCCAAGTCAATTTTATGACGGAGGACTTGGCCCAAAAGTTGCGGATTCGTCGCCAACACAAAACGTTAAACATAATAGGAATTGGAAATTGCAATACGAAATCGGGGACAAAATGGAGCATGCTTGGGAGAGCATCCTTCAGAGCATATTCAAATTTTACGACTTAATACCATCACTTACGGCACTAAATACCCACTCGGTTTATTGGTCATTAAAAGAGACTTTTATGTCGATGACTTACTGACAGGATCTGAAAATTTTGAGTCTCTAGATCTTAAAATAAGTGAAGTAATTAAAATATTAAACTCGGCAGGATCGAGCTTAACGAAGTTGTTTTCGAACCACCCTAAATTTTTCGACAGTGATTGCACTGAAAAATCATTAAGCTTCAATCACAAAAATTCAACTAAAACACTAGGAATTCATTTTTTGCCGAAAGAGGATTTGTTTCGATTTGATTTGGATGTCAGCTTTAATGATCTGTGAGCTACTCAGTCTCCGCTCGCCTTTTCGATCCTCTTAGATTATTAGCTCCACTAGTAACCAAAGCAAAAATCACATTTTCTGCATATCTGAATGATAACACAAGCTGATTGAAAAATTCTCTTCTCATCAAAAGTTGCTTCGTGTGGTCGCATATTTATTACAATGGATCAGATGGATCATTTCGTTATCACTTACTTACGGTTGCGCTTCTTCAAGAACGCATATGGCTAATTAATGAAAGAGAAGCTTGTAGTAGAACCGTAAGACATTGTTAACACTACTTTCATTACAAGCCGAAGTTGCAAACCCAAATAAAGGGAAATTCGCCAGTTGAAACTTCGAGCTTTACGACCCTTTTTGATATGTGGCGTAAATTTTAAAATACGTGGTCGACCACCCTTCAAAGCTTATATAGCAGCTTTCGTTTGCTTCACTTCAAAAGCAGTACAATTAAAACTCGTCTCGGTCCTATCTACTAATTCTTTTCAGCCTCAAAAGGTTCATTGGTCGCCGAGGGATGCCTTAGAAAGTATTCAGCGACAACGCAACCAACATTGCCGGCGCCGACCGCAAGCTGCGTGAGCTGAAACAGGCCTTTCTAGCGCAAGCCCCAGAGCTAATGGGATTCGCCGCCGAAGAAGGATTCAGCTTAGGCTTTATACCACCCAGGGCACTTCGGCGGATTATGGCAGGCGGCGGTGAAGTCCGTCAACCATCTGGTCGTTCACGCACTCGGCTACGCTTTACTCACGACGGAGGAGTTGTCAACACTACTGGCCGAAGTGGAGACAATTCTCAATTCACGACCCCTAACATCGTTGAGCCAGGACCCCAACGAGAGGCTTTAACCCCAACGCATCTACTGATAGGGTGTTCCCTGCGAGCATTACCTCCAGGGCAGGTGTCATTGGTTGTTTACTCTCTCAAGCAACAGTTTTGGCGACAGTGGTCTAAAACATACATGACGGGCCTTCAGTAACGCAACAAGTTGCTGCAACCCACACGCAATCTCCAGCTCAACGACCTCGTCCACTAGAACAACATGCGTCGCAGCAGTGGGTTATCGGACGCGTCGTCGCAACCGTCGAAGGCCAAGACGGCAAAGTACGAGTTCCAGACGTGGCTACCAAGGTGTGCACCATTAAGCACCTCATTCATAAACTCGCATTACTGCCCATGGATGTTGAAGGATCCTGATTATGTCAGGGTGTCCGATGTTGCGTCAAGCGACTTATATATGTTCAAACCTAAAATGAGAAAAAACATGAAGTTAAATTAAATACATTTTTTGAAATACATATTATATTTGAATTGGAAAATTTTCTTTTCATTGTGCAATACCATGTTCAGACCGACACTTAATCACACGGTTTCGGCTGTTGAGTGGTAATCTTATAAATTTATCAAGATTTCACCATACAAAAAGACAGTTCAAAATCACTTCATCGAAACTGAAGCACGCTAAATCGCTCTGTGCGACTCTGATTTTGAGCCATCTACTTGGCAGCATTGAAAATCTATTACATTATCACAGCTGATTTAGCACTACAAAAGGAAAAAAATGTAAACAAACTATTTTTTTTAAAGCAATGAATCTAATTTCACCTGAAAATCGACTTAACAAATGAAAAAACGCATCCATTATTGCTATTATATGGAAAATATTTAAAAAATTGCTTTTATTTTAAAATACTATATGACAGTCATTTTGATAAATATTAAGCGATGTGAATTCTTGAATGACAATAACGGCTGTTTTTTGATCTTTCTAACGGCAGTGAGAATACTGTTGGGTTATGAAATGCTTAAATGTAAACTAATATTTTCAATTTTCAGTCTGAACATGGTATAAAAGTACTTACCGTAATAATGTCAAATATACTCACCTTAATATATTACCATAAGTTAACGAAATGAATTATACTTACCTCCTTTTTGTACGTACATACATACTAACATTCCAACTGTTTTATCCCGTTAGCTTAAGTTTTAGGATAAGTAAAATATTAACTGGAATAAAGAATTTAATTGTTATTAGAGCGCAATCGAATTCGTACGCGTTTTTCTTTTTTTTCGCTATTTCGCCGTCGCAATTTTCGGAAAGTCCAGATTCTAGGTACAGGCAATTGGTCAATTTCTGTGAAGTGAACTATTTGAAATATCAAATAAACACGCATCCCATAAAAAACTTAAATTTTCAAAAACGCTTGAGAATTTTCAATCATATAAAACAAAACTGAAAAAACACATAAAATCGATGCCATCCAAAAATCACGTAGATTTTATACTTTCCCCAATGGTTTAAAACGAAAAGAATGGTCATACCAAATTTCAAGTATACCGACTGATTAGAACTTGAGATAAGACTTAAGCGGCGTGGTTTCTGCCGCACTAAACTGGATGTAAGTTAGAATATAATATGAGTTTTTTTAAATTCATTTATTTTCATCTCTAAAAAATCTGAATTACCGAAACATGAAAAAATATATATTATTTTATATCTGAAATTTTACCACATCAACTCGTGTGTATTTATAAGTTCAAAGAAAAACTAAAAAACTCCAAAATTTAATCTTACGGCATATGTATTTATATTTGTACAATTTTCAAAAATGTGTTGGAAAGTTTATCGCTTGAGTCTTCTGTTTTAATTTGATAAATAAGTTCAGCAGCTATTAGTTAAAAATATATTTATGTTTTCATACAATTTATACGAAAACAACTCAAAGAGCTTTATATACTATATACATATATAAATATATACAAGACTACTTAGTGTTAGCAACACACTTACTCTTAAAATTAATTCAAGTAGTTAAGCCTGGTTACGCCGATTTCTTTCCACTTTCCTCAAACAATTTAGTATGCAAACGGTGTCACGTTATATTATCACTTCCTCATCACGTTCACCATAACATATTATCACTTAAATACACAAATACATACATAAGAGTATTTGGGCATGTATCAAACACACACAAATTTGTTAATAAAAGTAGATTTCTCAGAATAAAGATGTAGGAATGCTGCATTCCAAAAAAGTGAGACTTCCTATTACGGGATGTCCTTATATCCGGGCACCTCCCATAACCCATAACAATTTCATGAACACAACGTGTTCATTATTATTTTCATATAAAACCAATTTCTAGAACTTTCTCCTGCGATTTGCTGGCACCTCGTCGTGGAGCATCGACTTAATCGCAACGTCTTTCAGTCCCTCTTAAACGGTGTGAGTGGTTCCCTTCAGACGGGAAGTTGACAGAGCCGCCACCTCTTAATCCACGGTGTTATGCGACTTCCGTGCCTATTGGATAATTTTAAGCTGCATAAAAAATTTGCCTTGGAAAGTAACGGTCGCCTTACCGCGTCAAAGGCTAGTCGACAGCAGTATCGAGGATGCTGGATGAAGTCTCAACATCACCATAGATGATGAGACATACAAATTCACTCGAATGGAAGGGTTCTGGTTGAACTTTAGGTTCATCACTGAAAAATCCGACTTGCAGTGGTCTATTTTCCATGGCAGACAGCTACAGCATGGGTACGTCGACGACATTGTCATAATGGTAAGAAGTAGATTTCAGAGGGGCGACGTAGTTCAACGGTAGGGTTAAGTATCAATCATTAAGAACAACCATCATCCCTTTCACAAAAAGTAAATCTCTTTCAGGCTTTAGAAAAGTAACTATTGGTGGCACTGAGTTGGAGGTTTCTAAGGAAGTAAAATATCTAGATCTCATATTAGACGGTGGAACAGGTATGTAAAAATAACACTGTCTAAAGGTACAAAAGCATTGTGTGCAAACGTCTGGCTGGTGGATCCCTGGGGTGTAATCCATACATTATCAGATGACTGAACATCACGAACGTGAGGCTTATTGTTACAAATGGAGCGGTGGCTTGGGCATCGAATGCCTTGCCGATTTTGGTGGGTCTTCAACTATCGACGCTACACAGACTTGCTTGCATCTTCAACCTCAGCACTTGAAGTCATGCTGGAGCTCACACCGCTCCATCTAGTGATCAGACATATGGCGAATCATACCATGCTGTTCATGACAGCAGAGGGATATGGAAAAGAGAGGATAAGTTCGTTTCAATAAATGAAATTGGGAGGAAACTCTACTGGCCCTTCTTCCAAGAGTTTAAAGTTACTCTCGGTAGTAAGGTTGACTGGAATGATTTCACACTTGACCTACTATTGAGGGACAGAATTATTCAGTGGTACACTGACGGCCCGAAGACACCGTAGGGCATTTTTTTTTTGTTTTTTTGCGGGTGAGGGGGTGGAAAATGCCTTCCGCATC
>NW_017537620.1:2259-49472 GCF_001853355.1 Bactrocera latifrons | reverse complement strand
CAGAGCCAGGTTCAGGCGCGAATCAGGAGCTCGTCTCAACTGAACCTGTACGGCCAAAGAAATTTTGGCGACGTGCATTGAACGTACTTGAAGACCTGCCATGGTTTTAACGAGACGGAGGTGAGAGCAGTATTAGCCTGCCAGCCATTTCGGTAAGATGTCACTCTTATCTACTGAGGTGACAGAATACTGCCCTTTGTCGATCTAATCCGTATCGGTTTTCCAGTACACCATAATCAGAATTTTACTGGTCTCAATTCTGATGGGCTCTTGCCCAGGGTTTTTCGTCGTCTTCTGTTCCCTCGTCGCTTTGTTGYCYCCCTCTCTTGGGTAGGTTCTCCCTCGGTGCAACCCCGGTGGAGGTTGTGGACGCTTATTTTAAGGYGGCATCTTCTCGCCTCTTCGCGGGAGGTTTATTGGGCGCGTGAGGCGTTTTGAGCCAAGCCCTCCTCTCCCGCAGCTCTTGGTCGGGGGCTGCGTATTACTATTCGCAGCTAACCTACTTAGCGTAGGCCGTCCACTATCCGCCAGCTGTGACCCCGGTAGTAGCCTGAGCTCAGCCTTACCCACCGTAGGGCATTGGATCAGGAATTGTGGGACCTAATACCAAGTTTGCCCTAATCATGAGATGTTTTCCGAGCAGAAGTCTTTGTTTTAATTCAGTGTGCAGAAATTAATCTCCAAATGCAAAGCATATCGCTTAACTCGTCCAAAGTCAAGCGGCGCTAAAAGCGATCTCACCATATGAGGATAAATCGCTATTAGTGGAAGAGTGTATATGAAGGCTTAACCGCTTCGCTGCGTCTTCTAAGTTAATAGGGTGCGGGATATGGTGCAGTCCCATACCACTATAAAGCAGTTCCGCATGGAGAGAGAGAGAGCGGGCATGCGCCATGCTAAACTGCTATTGGGAGGTTACGTCCTAGCAAGGTTCATCATATCCTTGACAAATTCCGTCTCTTGTCGCATTTTACATTGAGCACTGCAGGCTCAAGAGACACCTATCCAATATGGGCATGGCGTCCTGTGCAAACTACCGTAAACTCCGAAACACTTTATTCTAGATTGCACAGCAATTTGTAAATGAAGGCTCAAGGTCCTTGGATTCATAACGTGGTTAGGGGTCACATAACTTCAATAGCGTCCAGAATATTCCTGGAATTTTTAGAGGTAAACTGTTATCTCTCCGACATTTCTCGCTTCTTCTCTGCATGGAACCTAACACTCTCCCCATCACAGCGGCCATATTTATGAACTGGACGCAAGAGTACAGACTTGAGCTTAATATTGCAATCAATGGCGTCAAGATTCTGACTGTCAATAATCCTAAGATTTTGGGTGTAACTTTTGATAGTCTATGTTCTTTCACTCCTCATTCGACCGCGATTATCAACTACGCCGTTCCTAAATGGTCGGCTGGATGCAGATGAAGAAGCTACAGACTTGTCAAAACGAAGAGCTCGAGTTGCCGCGAGAAACGACCATTGCGCAGCTTCATTCTGGATATTGTAGCAGGTTAAACTCCTACTTGTGCAGAATAGACCCCGACTTATGATATGTCCTGAGTGCATATAGTCTCCGCATGAGACTGGCTACTTCAGTGTATGCTCGGCCAACCCCACTCAATTGACATCACTCTACCTTTGCTCCGATCCAGTCGAAACAACACGTTTCTTGGACCTCTCGTTAGATGACGTCGACTACAACTTAAACCATCCTGACAGGGATTGATAACCATTTCATTCTTTTAACATCTCTTTCCCCGGGGACTGACATTAGTAAATGATCCATAAATGCTATGTATACAAGTTTGTAGTGATCACACTTACCCTACTTAACAAATTTGAAGAACAAAACCTTTACTTATCTAAATGTTTGAATCGTATGTAAATCTATAATTGTGAGATATTTTAAAGCCCACAAAATAACTTTTACCACTTTCGGTAAAGAAAGTAAAAATAAATTATTTGTAAACCCAACCTTGGTTTTTGAACGTTCAGCTGTAACATATTTACTCACATACCAAATTCTTAGAAAAACTATAATACACAATACAATTTGGTTAAGAAGCATATTTATTAAATAAGATTTATGTTTATATGTTTATTATATAAAACACTGAGCTACAATAGAAATAATGTAGTAAAAACTTATAACATAACCTTTAATACATAATCCATAAAAATACTTGAATAATCTACAATTACATACATATTTAACCGCCACGTGGATGAAAAATACTTTGTCCTTATATTGTGTTGTTATTTTATTTATTAATATTTTTTATTCATTATTATACTTTAATTTAACTTTTATGGTTTCGGCTGCTGCTCTTTACTTCAACGTATAAATTCCTGTCTCTTATACACATCTAGATGTGTATAAGAGACAGGTATATATATATATAATTTTATGTATTTATTGATATACATATATGTATGTATGTATACATAGGCCTATATATATGCGAATGATTTAGTTATATGTTTATGTATGTTGGTTTATCGTTTTTTCTTTTTGTTTGCATATAAATTTATTATATTATATATGATGTATGCGTATTGAAATAAATACGATGAGCAAAATAAAGACAAAGCCAATAGTGGTAACAATTTGCATTCAGTTGTCTCTCTGCATTTGTTTACGCGTGAGTTTATGTGAATGTATTTGATGAATGTTTGTATATGTTTATTTATGTATGCAGGTGTGGTTTTTAAGTTATCTTTTTTTGTATGGTATGTTTGCTTTTGCTTGACTGCATGTTGCAAAGTGCGCATGCGTAGTGCGCTAATGCAACTACATTCGCATGCATGTGTACATGTACGTATTTTATGTAATGTTTGATGTATTTATTTCGAATTTTGAGTATTTTTATTATTCATTATTAATTACGTCCTTTTTCACAATGATTTCTTTGATTCTTGTAAGAACTTACAACTCTTTTAGCAGCGTTTTATTTTGGTTTTTGTTTTATCAAATTCCAAAACAAAATGTTCATACGATATAATTTTTCTTCATTACATATTTTATATATTTGCACACAAATTATATAATTGATTATAGAAAAATAAAATTAATTACATTTAGGCTTAAAATGCATTACTGCTTTTTTGTTTAAATATTGTTGTTCTTATTATTTGGGAGTGAAATAAACAATATACCTAATTATACAGTAAAAAATAATAATTATACAAATGAAGAAGGTAAGATGAAACAAAATTAGAAGTTAGAATCATCCATCATCGTCAGATGTTATTTCGATTTTAACTAATTGCAATTTCTTATACATTATGTATAATTTCTTTATAATTTTATGCTAATCGTAATATATATAAAAATGTTTTCAAATTTATCGTATTATACTTCTGGGTGTATGATTATTTTTGTTTTTGTTTTTGTTTTAAATGCATGTCCTTTACAGTTGTTCTAAGTTTACCGATATCGATATTTACTTTGTTTCCTCCTTCTCCTTATTCTCCTCTGTGATCTCTTTTTCATTTGACTGCAAATAAAGATTCGAGACATTTATGATTTAATATCATATATTGTTGCATCAGGTGTTTGAAATACTTAAAGGTATATAAGACAATAAGATAATTTATGTTATTCCCTCAAACTTAGGATTTATTGACTAAAAATGTTTAAAAATCGAAAAGGCCACATTTGCATAACATAGATATAAAAGATATACCATGACTTTTACTAGGCATTAATATTCGCATATTGGATCTGCGACCTTGATTGACCATCGACATGAATAAAGGGATGCCCAACTTATTCCGGGGTGAGAGAGTCTCGAAATTATCGTTTCAGCATTGTTGCCAGATCGGATAAAATAATAATTTTTGAATATTTAAAATAAAACATCCAACATTTTTTACAACTAAAAATTTCTCCATAGTGATCGTTTACTATGTGGAGAAACTATTAAAATCTCTTTATTGTATAATAAAACTAGCTTTTGAACTTTCAGTATTTAATAAAGGAATTTTAACTTGTTAGTTCTCAATTAAAAACATTTAAATCATTTTATTTGGAAAATTAATACTATGCTGCATCACTTTGCAAAAAGTTTCATCTAACACATTTAAATTTCGCATTATCTTTGTTTTCCTTGTTTTACATTAAGTAATACTTATAAGTGGCCTTGAACCAGGCAACAAATTCTTCCGTTTACATTTTTTTTGGCAGGGTTTCAATCGGGTCGTTAAATTACCTCAATTAGAACGAAGAGCAACATGAAGAAATTCATTTATTCATATATACAGAAAACAATGATTTGGTGTGGTTTATCGGGCGGTGGAATCATCGGTCATATTTCTTCAAAAATGATACTGCTGACAGGTATAAAGGGATGCCCAAATTATTCCAGTTCAAAAGCGCCTCAAAATTAACGTTTTTTATAACATTTCGCATTGTAGTTATTCTTTTTGGGTATTTAAGTTAAAACACCCAATGAATTTAGTTGGGAGAAGACTTTAAAGAAAATATGTATACTTTATTTTTTATTTATTAATTTACTAAAATTAATCTTAAAAAAATTGCTACACTTTAAATAATTTTATGTAATATGTACACATTTATTTGTTATGGAATATTTTGTTTTAAGAACTTCCATTGCCTATTGATGCAGTAATGTGATTATAATAATTTTACTAGCTTTTTACCCGCGACTTCGCCCGCTGTGGAGCCATTAAATAAGAATGAGAGATAAAGGGTAAGAGTATAATAATAGAAATGAGTCAAAATGATAACTAAATTTTATTGCTTGGCTGAGATCAACAAATTTTAAAAATTACTAATTATGTTTCAACACCTTAAAATATGCGTATGGAAATGCAAAAACAAATATTAAAATATATTTCACCGTAACAAAAATGAATAATTCTGAATTCTAACAATTTAAAAAAATAAAATACAAAGTATTAATCTGGGATATTTTTATAGACAATGTTATACATTTTCTCGTCGGGTGAATATATGTGTAAATTCTGGGCATTAGATACACGTGAACAGGCTGCATAAAGTTTGACATGAGAGAAGCATGGATTTCCTAAATGAACTCCTGCTACCTGTAATGTTTGTCCTTGTGCCTTGTTTATGGTTACAGCAAAGCTAAGCTTGACGGGAAGCTGAACCCTTCTAAATTGGAATGGAAGGTCAGTGGGAATAATTGGTATCCGAGGTATTATAACACTATTTCCCTTACCGACACCTGTTAAAATAGTAGCACCAAGTATGTTCTGTCCCAATTTTGTTATCCGAAGCTCTGTTCCATTACATAGCCGAGGAGCATTAAATACCCGAGGAGCATCTAGATTTCGCATAAGCATTACTGGTACATTTAGGATACACAGGATATGAAGTACTTAGTTCCGTATCTATAATTGTATCCATTGACAAATATTCCTTCAGTTCTCCTTGAACCTCGTTTAAAATGTCAGTGTTGATCCTATTAACAATTTCATTTCTTGGTGCTAGTAATGCTCTTGTACACAACCACTGATTACTACACAAATGTTGTTGCAATTCCGGAAAAATATTAGCAAAGAGATCCACATCACTTTCTACGAAATTACAAAGTTCTCTTGACAGTTATATAATAGCCTTCAACTTCAACATCTAAACAACCATCACCGATTTCATCAACCATCAACCATCCACATTTCTGCGTAAAGTCCAGAATTCACGTCATTATGAAGGTGAAAGAGGCGGAGTTTTTCAACTGTTGACCATAAGCGTGATGATGTCCCCCTCTGAACCACTGGGAGGGTTTGACGGAAATCACCAGCCAATAAAACTACCATGCCTCCCAATATATCTGTACTATCTCGAAAGTCCTGGAGAGTCCGGTTTAAAGCTTCTATAGCATTCTTGTGAGACATGGTACGTTCTTTTCACACTAAAAGCTTGCATTCTCGCAGCATCCTACCTCGTGAACTATTTTTACTAAAATTGCAGATATGCACCCATCCTGTGCCAAATTCAATAGTAATTTTAAAACGGAATGTGCCGTACGACCGGCAATAAATAGCGTCGCGGCAATACCTGACAAAGCTACAGCAACTGTTAATTTTTGGTCTTTTTTGACGGACATTAATAATAAGCGAAAACGTTTTTTCAGTTCCTCCTGGTGCGTCGAGAAAGAAGAATCCACCACTGCCGGAGTCTATTTTACGTAAAACTTGTTTGAAAACATGATTTTGCTTTGGAAGTAATTGAGGTCTAATTCTGTCACTTGATGTTGCAGTGCTATAAAATCATAATCTAGATCTCACGCAATTTCATTATCAAAATCATCCATATTGTCTTATCGAGGGCTGGACATTCCAAAATCATCTAATTTTTTTCCAACCATCGTAAAAACCTTGATTTCGATTATATTCATCGTTTTATTGTGTGTGTGCTTGTTGCAGTTGATTTAAAATATCTTCAGCCATGTATTCTTTTTACATATTCCAAAGAGTTTTAGGGTTAGGAAGACCCCAAGAAGATAAAAGCGTAGCGTAAAGTTCCCTTATTTTATCTGGCGATCAGCATTGTACAGCTTCCTCCATAGTTTCGTCCCAATTATTGTCTAACAGTCGCCGAGCTTCACATGCTTCTCAATATGTTTGACATTGCTGACCATTGACAATTTTAAGTTCTGTAAAGCTAATACTCTCTCTAACATGATGCATGTCTGCACATGTCAAAAGCATTCAAAATTCGTAACGTGTACGGTAGAGACACGAGCAAGAGCATCCGATGCTTTAACCCCAGGTTTGTCTTGAACAGGTGTACCATGAATACGACGACGCCATTCTTTTTTTGAACTGTTAATAAATATATAAAAATTAGAAACAGTTGAAACTATGTATATTCAATTGAGTTAGATATTGTCGTCACCGCCGGTAATACAGTGGGACGGTATTACAGAATTCATGGTTGAAACTTCATTACTGTAATGCTAGATGGCGTTGAAGCAGCTTAATTTCACGATTTTTTGACAAACAATTTTTTATCTTTCTTAATTTTTTTTTTTAATATAAAGTACCCTATTTTACTTCTAATACCGTGAGAAGTATATGTACAAAGTATATGTACATGATCAATGGTTAAGTAGTTTTTGCGTGAAAGCGTAACAAACAAACTTACATTCGCATTTATAAGTAGTATGATTACTTGGCTTAAGGAACATGATGAAAATGATTTTCTCAATATCTGCTCAACCGCCATCTGCCAGCTAAATTCTGATAAACTTTAAGGAATGAAGATGAATTGGTTAATTTCTAACCAGAATATGAAATGATGCATAGACGACGTTCAGATGGCACTCTTTTTTCGCTAATTCATTATACATTGTCCATTATTTAGCTATTAGCTTATGATGGCCAAATAAAACTCGGGTTTTATATACATTTACACAGTTTTGTGAACTATTTTTCCACGTGTTCACAATAATCAAACTATCATAGGTAATACCATGTGCAGACCGACACTTAATCACATGATTTAGGCTGTTCAGTGGCTTATCCTACTAATCTGATAAAATTATCAAGATTCCGCCATACAAAAATGACAGTTCAAAATCACTTCATCAAAGCTAACTTGATGAAAAATGTTCGCTGAGTTAAATTTATCATCCAGTTAACCTACCAGCGGCTAAGATAATATTTACTGGGTATTGAGAAAATATCCTTTAAATGTTGCTTTCTTATAAAGTAAGAATTATAGCCATATTATTCCTTCATTTGAGCTATGCTGCCAAATACTATGAATAGTGGTTCCAAAAAACATAAAGTTAGGATCGTTAGCCGCGTTTTAAAATATACTGGCTTTTATAGTAATCCACAAATAACAAGCTTGTTTCAGTATACAGCAGCTACTATTATCGACATATACATCTATTTACTCGTACGTAAGTTTTAAAGTATCACTTTTTACCGGGGTAAACTCCTAAACGAATGATCAATATTGGTAAAATTCAGTACACTGTGTCCAGTTTGATCCAAATTAAAATATAGCATAGTTTATATCTCGATAATAATAATTATAAACTCTTCAGTATATTGCCAATAGAAAAATCTTTTTTTTTTCATTGCCAAATATTTATGTATATCAATCATTTTAAAAATAAAACATTAAGTACAATTACTTGATCTCTTATACCGGCACTAACATGTTCGTCTTTATTTGTTAACAATATAACAATATTTTCACCCTATTGAATAATTTTTTTTTAAAACACAGCCACAGCAATTCGTTGGCGGATCTTATAATAAAGATATAATTAATAAAGTTAAAGAAGACTGGATATGAGTAATTGTATATATAATAAAATATTTATTTTAATAAAATATAATATAGTATCTTCGAGATAATTAAAAATAACTTGCATAATTGCATTGATAAGACTAAATTCGCTGAAGGAGACGAATATTTTGCGTTTTATTTACAAATTACAATGGTATACTCATATAAATGATACGAGTGGCGAGCTGAATCGATACAATCCTCTCCGTCTATCGGTATATACGCGACCTAGTCTCTCAGTGTTTGAAAAATTTGGCATAGATTATTCCCAAGACAACGGCACAATATGCGAATGCTTTTTTCAGATCGGAATACTATAGTATATAGCCGCCAAACAAACTGACCAATTTAAATTAAGAAAAAGATTTTCTTAGATCTTTTACGTTACAATAAATGCATCTGTGAACGGTATTATACCTTCGGGGCAGCCGCCCTTAGCTTATTATAATAACATTAATTAATATAATTTATTAATACAACAAGATATGTTGCTTAAATTATGGTTATAATAGCTTTTTTATGCCTTAAATAACGATACATTAAATTAAATTTTATTTTATACTTCTTAAATTTATAATTTAAGACGAAGCAATTCATTAAAGGATAGTGTCAGAAAAAAATTAATATTAAAAAGAGCAATTAATTGATTTCACATTTCAACTACCGGAAAAGAAAAAAGCAAAGAAATAATAAAATGCCATTTTGAACGGAATCGCTTCGTAGTTATTAAATAATTAACTTTAAAACTAAATTTGTTTACATACCTTATCTTTTTCCATCTCCTTCTCATTTTTGTCGGAATCATTTTCTTGCTCGTTTGATTTCTCTGGCTCCCCTTCCTTGCCTTCCTTTGTCTCAGGCCTAATTAGAAAGAAAAAATTTGAAAAAAAGATGTTATTTAATAAAAATATTCATACATTAAACACACTAAAGACGACAGACGACAGGCAGCATCTGTCAAATATTAAAATACCCACGTACGTGGGTACAGTCATTTAGACAACAGCATCACTGATGTAACCAACAGAAGCATAAAATAGCTCTGATATATCATTTGCAATAACAATTGATGACTTAAAAGAAATGAATCAACTTATTTACTTACTCTTTGCCAATAAAAAAAATATTTAGAACAAAATATTTAAATTAAAGTGAATGGCTTTTTTCCGGCAATAACGAAATTTTCTACATAAATTGGTATGTCATTGCCGTCTCAAAAATGTAAAGAAAAGGCTTCAAACGTCATTTAGAGACGATGGAATTTTGCTGTCGCTACGTCGTGTAGTGTAACCGGCTATGTGCTTAAATGTAAATATGGATAAAAAAAATAAAAAAATTACTTACTCTGGTTTTGGAATGTGTGCATTCAAGTCCAATTTTGTGCAAATCTCATCCCAATCGGGGAAGCACCGCTCTTTCATTCGTGACACATGTCCGACCAAATTGGGACATTTTTCGGTCATGAAATCGCGCAATGGATACGAGATATCCTTCGACAAATAATGCAGTTGCGACAATATGGCAAACGCAACCACATCCAAAGTGGTTGGCTCATCGCCAAAGAAGAACGGCTTGCAGTCCAACATTTCGCTTAACACCTTCAAATCGTTCTTGCCAAACTCCTCAATCTCCTCAGGGCTGTGTACGCCAATGCCATGAGCCTTCAATTTTTTCGAACCCTGGAACCACTATTTATGAAAAATCACCATATTGCAAATTATATATATGTGGGGTGGAATTCATGTATAAACCATAAAAATCATCACTTGAGAGCACATGTAGGCAAAGTTTACCCATAGTTTAAGCAATTGTGTTTACAAAATTTCTACTGTCTATAGTAGGGTTATATATTATAGGACTATATGTATGTATGCACTATGTGTGTGTTTAAACTTTATTGCACCATATGACATAAGAGAATTATTAACTGTCCTGGTGTTGTTTTTGCAAAGTAGATAAGTAACTACAACACTATGCTACAGAGTATAATAGTTCTGTTTGTATCATCTAAAACTAATCGAGATAGATGATGAGTTATTAATATATAAATATTTACAAGGTTGACGAGTAAACGATGGCTTGAGTCAAAATAGAAATATTGTGTTGAAACTTTGTACACATATTCCTTGGGAACCATTGTAGGTTGGTATTGCAGATGTGTGATGCCCCGACTACAAAACGTTATTAAACGAAAACATATTATATTGCATATAATGAAAATATATTTATTATAATCCCAACATGAATGCAGTTGGTCTCGACCTCGGTCTTATGCTCATATCCCTACTTTCTCGTTTTAGGATGATTTTAATGTAGTTTTCGTTGAATAATGAATGTTGATTCTTTCGCATCATTTTTGAATACGAAGTTTTGCCAACACCTGAAGGCTTTCACGGCGTTGATACGAGTATGAAACGTTCGGTTGCACGCGAAGTTATTTACTTGTTCGTAAAATATTCTTTTAATTTACGTTAACCAAATATCTTTTGCTGATTTTTACTGTTTTGCGGTTATGATTAAGCGAAAAGCGATTTAACGTGAAGTGTGCGATGAATTGGTGTAAATATAACGTAACTATGTGCAAACGAAATTACTAATGGAAAAATTTATTTCTTTTTAAAAACTACAGTTTAAATTTTTTATTTTTATTTTTTCAGATACACACTTGTGGATATTTATAATCAAAATATAAAAAAAAGTAAGAAAGACCTAAGTTCGGGTGCAACCGAACATTTTATACTCTTGCAATTTACAAGAGTCAGCCAGATGAACGGAGGTGAGGCTATTATATACTTGTATATACACGGAAAAAACACAAAATTCGCGATACTTTTTGAACACACCTCGTATCTAGTAAGTTCGAAAATATTACATATATTGGTCTATGGGAGTTAAAGGAAGTACTGACCTGATGTAACCCATTTTTGACACTCAGATATACCATTGCCAGGAAAATTTCTTCTCTAAAGTTCAATTATATATATCCCATATTCACCGATATTTGCGGTAAAAAGTCAACTACAGCTACCGGGGGCCAAATACTCGGGTACGTATGGGCTTAAACAGTTTTAGTTCGACAATTATTGGTCATAAGGTGATATACAATGACATTATGGGTACAAAGTTTTATCCCGCTATATTAATTTCTTTTTGATTTGTACACTGGAAAGAGAAAGAATCAGATGGAATTTCAAATTGTGCTATTTGAGAAGTAAGCGTATCTGTAGTTTTTTTTCGCTGTAACATAATAATGTGAAAAGAATGTCACATACCAAATTTGATTGAAATCGGTCTATTGGGTCTCGAGATGAATGAATGATGTGAATTTACCTAATAGTGAACGGTGCCTCGCACATCGTCCAATTTTTACCCCAGCTTTTATAAAGCCTTCTCATACCCACCCTTTTTATTAGTTTTTAACAATCAGGGGTGTTGTGGAATCCAAGACAGAACTGCAAATCCAGTCTGATTATAAATGGTATCATAGAATCTGATTGGATTTTCATCTTTTCGAACATATGCAAAACCAATATTCGAACCAGTTGTTTACTAATGTGACAAAACTTGCAAAAGAATGTATTTGGAAGCAATCCTATTTAAGTTTTTAATGTGTTCCGAATTAAAGAAAGATTTTAAGAGATAACATTTATCGAATGAATAAAGACGCATTTCGGTATTAAGTTACGTTTTGTAAATCTTCTGTAAGGGAAGCTTTAAAAAATGGAATTTTGTTTTTGCTCAAATCTCTTTAAAAATTTTCTAAGAACATGTCCCTAAAGTTATAGATGGGAATTCGAAGAATTGTCGAAGCTGGAAGGGAAATAGTGACCGAGCGTCTGGCAGATATATGAGCACTTGGGCAAAAAGCGAAAACTTTGACTCGGTTTTTCATTTCTAGGATTTTTCTTAATTGGCGGGCAGGATTGATAAAAACTAAACGTATGGAATCGGGGCAAAGTTTATTACTGGCATTAAATTATCTTCTATTTAAACCAAAAAAAACTAAGAAAAGTTACGTTTGAACATATGTTTAAACTACATAAAGTAACATTTTTTTGGTCAAAAACCACTTTTTTTTAATTTAAATTTTTTTAGAATTTCACACTTTTTTTCTGAGATTTTCCTAGTTCAACTTGGATATATAAGCTTCCCGCCGTCCGACAAATGCACACGCGAGATGCATCGGGCAATTGCTTCCCTAAGGCACAATATCAAAGGATTCATATCCAAAAAATGTTCGGGTGATATTTAAATATATAACAATAAACCCTAGAAATTTCGCTTTAATCAATTATTTCTTTCCCTCCGAAAAAAAACATCAAAAAAATCGATTTTTAAACCCCTAAGCAGGCTCCTCCCTTAAATATCCGCGTTTTTTTGTTTCAAAACCCAATAATTAAGACAATTCGTGTTTTATTCTTATGTTTTCTTCCATAGAATTAAAGATAAATCAATTCGTAACAATAAAACAACTTGATTTATTGACTTACATTTCAAATATGTGTGCCACTATCTTCTTGCTTTGTTTCTGACAGCAAAACCGATAAAATTGATTTCCGTGTCACCCAAAACCGATACAAATTCTGTTTCGAATATCAAACCAATAATGTCTGAATTCATGACACCTACTGCTTTGTTTGATCAATTCTGAATCCGACAACTATCAGATTCCACAACATCCCTGAATATCGTTATATGGTTAGTGGACGGGGGGATGGATCTTGCGATTTCATCAATTACAGTGGCGGTAAAAATATTTAAGGGGTTTGTCCTGAGCGAATTTGGTTATAGAAGCTTAAGTGGTTTAGGAGAGATGTACATTAAACCATTTAGAGAGCGGTTCACGCCTGTTTTTTTTTTAACTTTTTAGCCTACAGGTGTCTCTTGCTACTGCAATATCCCGGGCTAAATTACAGTTATATATCTTAATTTTGTGCTTTCTGGTTTCCGCTCAGTGACGTTTTAGGGCATAGCAGTGGAACAATAACGGCCATCGACGAGCTGGTTCTCCTTTTTTTGCTAAGGAACACACATATAGTGTGTCATTAGTTTTAGGTGATACAAACAATCGTTGGGTGAACAAAAATATTATACTATGTAGCCAAATCAAGAGTATAAATATAATGTAAAACGTGTGAACTTTTTATGAACCCCTATAGTTCCCAGTAGCTCTAGGTACATGATTTATGAATGTTGCCATATATTAGGTTGTCAAAAGTTTTAATCGTCGCATCGGGTCATGCTATACCTTTTTGGAAAGCTTCATGCGCTAACACGTGTTTGATTGATTGTCGTTTCTTTTAAGTCGTTCGTGAGTTATAGCGACGCAAACATGGAGCAAAATAAAGAGAAAATACGGCATATTTTACAGTACTACTACGATAAAGGCAAAAATGCATCTCAAGCCGCCAATAAAATTTGTGCAATTTATGGACCCGATACAATTTCCATTTCCACCGCATGGTTTCAACGCTTTCGTTCTGGTGTAAAGGTGGTCGAAGATGCGCCACGCTCCGAAAGGCCTGTCGTCGAAAATTGCGATAAAATCGCTGAATTGGTCGAAAGAGACCGGCATAGTAACAGCCATAGCATCGGTCAAGAGCTGGGTATGAGTCATCAAAAAAAATTTATGAACAATTGAAAATTCCATAAAAATACCGCAAAAATACCGCAAGACTTTTTTGACAACCGATATATAATTAAATAAGCTTATACGATGATGTTAATATGGAAGAGAATGTGTACAAACCTTTCGACCAAAAGTGAATTTGAAAACAAAATTCAAAATCGAATTCGGCCAACGTAGGCCGAGTGCATGTTGCAAATTCACTTTATAACCTTTTAGTACATTATCGGGATACTTGGCGCGCCAATAAAAAATAATCCAAATCAAATGATTCTCCAACATAGCAATCATTGCATATGACACGTTTCGTTGCTCTGTTGTCAGAGCGGCATCCAAATTCTTCTCATATCGTGCTGATAGCTCTTTGATGATAATGGCTGAGTCAGCGATCTCTTCACCGTTCAACTCAATGAAAGGCAATTGCCCCTTCTTCGAACGGAATCGCATTTTATGATCAACATTCTGAAAAAAACACATCATAAAAATATAAGTTAAATAGTTATAGTAAAAAATATTATGCAATTTTATAGATATATAAAAATAAGTTGGGTTTTTGTCTGTTCGCTATATAGTCAGCGACGCGAAACTAACTAACTGTTGCATGAAATGAAAAATGACCTGAACCAATTTAATGGTAATCCAATGAGGATGGTTTGTAAAAATTGGAAAGACGTTTTTTTGCAAATTGTTAACTATTGCAAGACGTCTCATTTATTATGTGGGATAAATGCATCATGAGCTATAAAGTATATACATATAAAGACCGTGTGGACAGCACATTGAAAGACCTCATGAACTCCTTTGATCTCATAGGCGGAATAACTTTTGTATTTGCTGGAGATTTCTGACAGATTCTTCCTGTCATTAACAGAGGTACGCGAGCAGATGTCGTCAAAGTATGCTTAATATCTTCACCCGTATGGACTTCGATTTAATATATAAATTTACGGATGAATAAGAGAACTCATCTCAGACCTACGAAAATAATGTTCTACTCCTGGCCAACTGTATATTGGTCTATCGCAGGCCGGAGGTCCTGAAAATCACTTCACGAGTATATTGCTGCCACTAAATAAATTAACATCAAATATCACTTTCTTTAAATTTCTTGACAAACACTTTATATATATATTCCCTAGAACTATTTATAATCATAAGTAATAAAAATATTGAAGTAAAAATAATTAAAATAAAGTAATTTTGAATAACAAATGCTGATTAAAAAAATATGAAATCTTTCTTCTCTTCTTGATTGGCGTAGACACCGCTTACGCTATTATAGCCGAGTTAACAACAGATATTCCAAGTGAAGCCAGGTCCTTCTCCACTTGGTCCTTCCAACGGAGTGGAGGTTTTCCTCTTTCTCTGCTTCCCCCGGCGGGTACTGCGTCGAATACTTTCAGAGCTGGAGTATTTTCGTCCATCCGGACAACATGACCTAGCCAGCGTAGCCGCTGTCTTTTAATTCGCTGAACTACATATGTCAATGTCGTCGTATATCTCGTACATCCCAACGTTCCCATCGAATGCGATATTCGCCGTGGCCATGAAATCTTTCTAAGTAAATAAATAAAACGAACTATAAACTAAAGAGTTTATACAAAAACAATCAAAATTTTTATGACTACTAAAATGTACCGCTAATTTTTTGCTTAAAATTCCAAAGAAAACAAATCTAATTATTGAGCATAGGGTCATATACGGCACTTCTGACAACCCGAAAGGCAAAAAAACACAAAGGTAAAATTCCAGAAGATTACATACGTATGTATAAAGCATATACGATTTGCAATCGCAGGCACCCAGTCGTTTAAGAGATATTTATCAAATACTAACATAACATTCTCTCCCATTAGTGGCATTTAGAGTCAACAGTTGCAAAATATTGTATATTTTTATGTGCATATTGCAAGCTTTGTATTTTAAATTTCACACAGTTTCTTATTGAAAGTAAACACAAAAAAAAGAATGATAATATAATAATTAGTTCTCTTTCCACGAACAAAGACCAAACTCTACAATTCACTCATCATCCCCCTTCTGCTATATGTTGCTGAGGCATGGACGATGACAACATCTGATGAATCGGTGTTACAAGTTTTGGAGAGAAAAGTTCTGCGGAAGATGTATGGTCCTTTAAGCATGAAATGATAAAATGATTAGCTATACGAGATATGTGACGACATTGTCATAGTTCAGCGAATTAAAAACAATGGCTAGCTGACATGTCGTCCGAATGGATGAAAACACTCCAACTCTGAAAGTATTCGATGCAGTACCTACCGGGGGAAGCAGAGGAAGAGGAAGACCTCGACTCCGTCGTACAGAGCAGGTGGAGATGGACCTGGCTACACTACAAGAACAACTAGCGTGCTGTTGTAAACTCGGCTATAACCGCGTAAGCGTGTCTACGCCAATATAGAAGAAGAATAATATAATTATTTGCATTGATTGTAATTGAATAAAAAATATAGGTAGACTTGCATATATAAGTATAGTCGCATTGAAATTAATAATTATTCATATAAACGATAAATAAATCTTATAGGGATTTGAAATTTTAATTCAACTCAAGTGCGCGTTTTCTTAATGTACGTCCATATATGTACATACGTACATATGAACATAGGAATTTTTCATATTGCGACGTAAAACCATTTTAAAATCGGCCTAGACAATGTGGATGTGTTTATACTACCAAGTTAAATATTTTAAACATGCAACTACGTCTGTATATTTTTATGCAGGTACATTGACAGGCATGACAATATGTATGTAAGTCAAGCGCCAAATCTGTAGATCGACCAGATTTTCATTTGAATGGAATACTTGTCTTTACATATATGTACATGTATATGTCCATTTGCATACTATATACATACATACATATGTAATAACTCACATTTTGTACATAATTATGAATAGGTTTATACAGAGCTTTGTGCATACACGTTACTGATATCGTTTACATACCTCAAAACGTCTACATACATACATATTATACATAAATCCATTTAGTTATACCCGCATTTATTTATTCTTAATTGGTAAACACTGACACAACGCGGCGTACCTTCTGCAAACTTACGTATTATTGACGCGTAGCATTACGCGTTGGAATGTGCAATAGCTACATTTGCGTTATTGCACGGTACACTTTGATACATGCACACATATCTAATTGAAAAAAAAAATTAAAGGAAACGCAAATATGGAAAAGCCTACGAAATCAAAGAAAGTCTTTTGAGTTTTTTCAACATATCAACATGTGTATATTAGGGTGTCAAAAAAAAAAAATTTTTTTGGTCATATAATCTCTTAATTTGTTTGAAACATTAGAAAAAATGTTTTGTGTAGGGAGGATTATAGCAGAAACAGCCAAAAATGCTACTCCCTTATTTCCTTTTCCATCCAAAATGCGTCAAAAGTTGAGCCCGTGGTAAAAACGCAGAAATCAGCCATCTTTGTTCGTTCTTATTTGAACAATGTTGCCATTGTTCATATACTTTTGCACACATCTAAGTTTTCAATTACAATTTGTCATAATATAAAATATCAAAACTGAAAACAAACTATTAAAAATAGTTTATATATTTATAAATATATATTATTTTTAATATTTATAATAGCATTCGACTCTGATTTTGAGTTATTTTAAGAAAATTTCAAACATATTGAAGACAACTATTATAATTACTACAGTATATCGAGATTGGCAACCCTGCGTTGTGAGAGAGCAATCAGCTGACAAATTTCTACGGCAAAAACCAAATTGCCGTGAATTCCCACGGCATCCTACGGCAAAGAGAGAAGGGAGTAGCCTTTTTCGCTGTTCACTTACATTGCCCATAAGATAGGTCGTATCAGCTGACACGTCTACATTTTGGCTGTTTGTGCCATGTCGATTTGCATCGAAGCTTGTAACTTCTTGCTTACTGCAGCCTACACGCCCGAACTATCGCTGTGCTATGTTTTCATTTGTCCTTTTTATACTTATATTATGCACATAGTTTTCGTTCGATCAACGTGTCAACGCAGTCAACCGTCAAAGTTCAGAAGGTTTTAACGTTTAACAATGGAACGACCGTAACGGCCAGATTGAAATTCTACCAAAAATATATGTGAACAGAGGGATTTGTTGCCGCCATTCAAGATCGCTAATAAAAATTTCAATTATATAAAATTAAAGAAACGCGACATTTAAATATATTTGATGAAATTTTTTGTGGTGTGGTGCTACTTTCATAAAAAAAAAATATTAATATTAGCTAACAAGTTTAAATCACTTTATTAAAGTAGTCAGTTATTTTATTAATCGTGAAATAATAAACAAATATTTAAATAGTTTCTCCATATATTAAATAAACCTATAAAAGTAAGTAAGTTGAATCGTAATAAATGATGGGTGTTTTAATTTAAATAATATAGGGGACTTGCATCAAAAAATGTAAAGAGCGTGCGGAATCCATTGAAATTCATTTTCAAAATGAAATGCCAGTCTTTGTAATTATTCACTTTGTCTTGTTGCCTGCTTTACATGATCGCAAATAAAAATAAGAACACCTTCCGTTGGTTATTTAAAGTGGATGTGCTGAGATTAGAAACTCATCAGGAAAATAATAGGAAAAAGCGGTTTGGACAAATATTGGGAAGTAATTGAGCTCTTAGTGATATTTTTAGGTGACGATAAAAATCGAAAATTTAAAGATCGACCTCTAAGTACCATGTACCAGGTCAGATGAACAGCGGCACTGATTATGCACTGAAAATAGCACTTTTTGCGAAGCATTATCTTTTATCAGGATTTGTGCCTTCGAAATTATTTTACAGAACTCAAGGTATTAAACCGAGGAGAAAGCTGTATAATTATTTTATGAGGATCAAAGTTTAACCTCAGTGAATCCGACAACCCATGGTCTCTAGGGCGAAATAAAGTAGCCAAGAAGAAGTTTTCAGTGTTGGGGCAGTCAACGATACCGCTGAAAGAGCGGTCAAAATGATGCAAGAATTCCTTGGTAGCTTCAGAGGAGCAAAAAATATTGTTATTACGCTGTGGAAAGCAATACTGGAATGCAGTTATCTTCCTGAGGCCTGAATTAATCCGGATTAATGCAGTTAGTGAAAATAACTTCGTTGCTAACTACCATTTAATCTGCATTTTCGTTGACAACAATGTTAAAAATTACCAATTTCTATTGTGAATGAAAAACAGGAATAATCATTAACTTCGGCTGCACCGAAACTAATATACTCTTCGCAGGTGCATTTCTTTTAGTAACTATATGTTCAGTTTATGTGGAAGCTACATATATGCAGTAGTAATTCGATCTGAACAATTTTTTCGGAGATTATATTATTACCTTAAGCAGTAATCGATGTCAAATTTCGTGAAGATACCAGGTCAAAAGCGAAGTTTTCCATACAAGCTCTTGATTCCGATCGTTTGGTTTGTATGACAGCTATATGCTATAGTAAGCTCATCTGAACAATTTCTTCGGAGATTACATTGTTGCCCTGGAAAATAATCTGTGCCAACTTTTGTGAATATACATTGTCAAATGTGAAAGTTTTCTATACAAAAACTTGATTCCGATCGTTCAGTTTGTATTTCAGCATGGCTAAATCGACTCAGCACGACATATTGATCACTTATATATATATACTTTATAGAGTCTCCGACGCATCCTTCTGGGTGTTAAAAACTTCGTGACAAACTGTTCAGGGTATAACAAACAACACTGACAGCTGTTTCTCAAATTTCCAAAAATAAAACAAGAAGTTTTATGTTATGTTAGGATGCAGTTGTTATGTTTTGTAATAAAAAATGGTTTGTAAAAATTGGTCGGCTAACAAAAGCAATGTTTATCTTTTATCCATTTTCATTGAAAAAATTACAAAAATGACAATCAGCTGTTTATGAGAGTTTCAAACTAGCATAGCTGCCGGCAGTCACCTATAAATTTGGATCTGATTAAGTGCGCAGTTAATCCGGATTAACGCTGCAGTCTGTCAAGTCTATAAAAGATATCAATGGGAGATTTGACCATACAAATAAATAGCTTATATATATACATATAAATCTGTATATATTTTGCAAATGAAACTCAGGTCAATGTGAGCTCAAAACAATCAAATGACAGAAAATAAATTATTTTACTTCTAAAATCCTTATATGCAATGCCCGGCTTATTGATATGTACGAGTAAGTTTTAAAGTAAGCTCAAGCGTTTGCTTTAAAAAAATAAAATCAAATATTTTGCGTTGTCTACCTGTGGTACTCTGAGCTGTCACTTGAAATGTCGAAGTCTGTTCGTGTTATTACAAATGCAATAAAATCTTTTCTTGTCGCAAGATAAAACTAAAGACTATTTTACTTGGTTTTGTAAATAAAAAAAAGGCATGCCCTTGCACGAAACTGTTACGTTCTGGCCGCAACTGTTTGTGGTTATGTCTTATGAGGTCGAAATTACTATTTATAAAGAGTATACAACAATAGTATGCAAGAGTAAAAATAAATATGAAAAAAAATTTTTTAAAAAGTAAGAAAAGGCTAAGCTTCGAACATTTTATACTCTTGCAACTTATTGGAATCAAAACCAATTGTATCTATTTTAGGCTGTCATGAGTGAAATATGTTTTGTAATTTTCATTGAGATAACTCAAATATTGGCCGTTATATCCAGCATAAAGGCATATGAAAGTTCGAAAATCTCGATAGTATTGACTAAATTCAAGCCATTTTTGATATACAGAATTGCTATTGTAACGAAAGGATTATGCCTGAATTGCAATTGTATATCTCATATTTTTACTGAAATTTTCGGTCAAAAGTCATCTATAGATACTGGGGTTCACATATTCGGTACCAAGGGTCTTGGTATTTTTGATCAAAAGGTGGTATAATTTAAGATAATTTTTATTGCAAAATTTTAATCCGTTATATTATTTACTTCTTCATTTCTGTGCTGGAAAGTATAAGAATCAAATAGATTTTTAAATTATGTTATATGGGAAGTTGGCGTGATTGTAGTCCCATTTTCACACTGCGATATAGGAATATTACAAGAATGCAACGTACTAAATTTAGTCGAAATCGATCTGTCGGAGAAATCGGATTTCTTTAAACAGTGGGCCGAAACCATTGTCCAATATACACACCGGCTTTCGTAAAGCCCTCTCATATCATGTTATTGATTTATTATGTTTTTAGTAGTTTTTAACAGTACCGTTAATTGGGGAAGGAACGGGGTTAGCTTCAGTTTCATCCTGTTTCACACTGTCGGTAAAAGTGCCTATAATATTTGAGCTGAGAAAATTTGGTTGTTGTGCTTTATTGGTTTAGGAGATATGTACATTAAACATATTAGTGGACGGGGCCACACCCTATCTACTGCGATCCCATGTGTAAGTTACAGTTGTATATCTTAATTTAGTGCTTTATGGCAGTTTATACGTTTTTGGTTAATAGCGTCTTCAAGGCGTGGAAGTGGTCCACTACGCCCATCTACTCGTGATTTTTTTTTTGTGCTAAGGAGCCTGCATACCAAGTTATCTCATTTTTTACTAGCACGGACCGAGGAACAGACAGACAGTCACCCGCATATCAACTTTTTTCGTTATCCTGACTATTTATATATACATATATACAACCCTATCTAAATCTCGTTAGTTTCTACATTCTATTTCGTTTAGTTTTAGGTGATACGTTCAACCGATAGGTGAACAAAACTATAAAACTCCGTAGCAACAGTATAAAAATTTATTTGTTTTAAATTAAAATTATGCAATCGCACGAGTTATTTAGAAATACGCAAATTTGATGCATTTTTATATATATTTGTTTGGGCATCTCTATGTTATCACAGCAAGAAATTTGGCGTCTTTAATGGGTTTAACAAATATAAGTTTAAATAAAACTAAATTTTTTTGTAACCTTTTTAATTGAAATTGTTTTGGATCGAAAATGAGAACTGATATCAGATTTTTGTTTTTTTTTCTTACATTAAATTTTTAGAATCTTATTCGTATTAAAAAACAAATTAATTAAAAGCAATGCATCTGGAGTCACCTGGCGATTGACTTCCTACATAAAAAAATTCCAATTCAATTAAATGGAAAATATTTAAAACAAGGCGACTTTTATAAGAAGATACTATATTGGAATGTTTTCTTTTAATAAATACTAAAAGATGTAATTCTTTTAAGGCGCACACCTAGTGTGACAGCGTAAGAAAAGGCATTTTTTGGGATCAACAAAAAAAACTAATCCACCAATCGTTTTAAAATTTTGAGAGCAAGAGTACACAAAAAAATTTTTGTAAGGAACTATTAAATATTTATGAAATGACAAGCGATCTCCGGCGCTCCACTGCTGCCATTATTGCAGCCTTCTCTGTTGATAAAACCTAAAAAAAAATTCTCGTTAAACTAAAACATATTGTCGTACGATGACCCTCGAGCTTATAAAAAAAAATTAAAAAATTGAAAAAATGGCGGCATGTTGAAAAAAAAGTTAAATTTCACCTAAAATGATGGTAGTTTTTGTCCTGCCAAAATTCGATTTTTGATTAGATCAAAAAACTGGAGGGTCACCGTATGAAGAACTATATAGAGAAGATGCAAAAAAATTGATAGCGATAGGATCATTTGTCTCCGAGTAATCACTGCAGCAAATTCGAAAAATGCTGTTTCGAGAAAAACGCGTTTCAAGATAAAGTGATTATTATCTGCCGATTGGCTACTTTTTTAAAAGACTGTAACTCAAAAACTGTTTCAGATAGCGATTTAAAATTTTAGTGTGTTATATTTAAAGGTATAACCTATCGAAATATGAAAATTTCACACTAGGTGTGCCCCTTAAGTCAAAAAAGCTGTTTCATAAATCTCCAAAGGCGGTGAGGACAGTCAGGATCAAATGTAATTTAATCACTTCAAATTTTTGGGAGGAATTTGATACTTCATCCAAAACTTTTAATTTTGTAATCGATTAGCAACCACAGCCAACCTTCCGCAAATAATATCTAAAAAAAAACTTCCAGTGTAAGAGTATGCAGCCCTGAATATTTTATTGCAATTGCAATTCAATATTTTTATTTTACTTTAAACGAGCGATTAATATTAGCAATTCACCTCTGAATATAAAGTTTATAAAAAATTAATAAAATATGTCAAAGAAAAAATTTTACAACTCTTTTCCAAAAGCTTTTTTTGAAATATTTCAACACTACGGTGTCATAAAATAAAAAAGTGGTGCAAAAATTATTGGAATGTTCCAAGATGTGGACTCTACTCACAACCTCCTTTATACAGGTTTTCTTGTACTACATAAATATGTATGTACAAACACCCATTATGAGCACCATTGTGCTCAACATGTTGCCGTTGTTGTGATTGAACACGAGACTAGTATGTATGCATTATGTAAATATATGTGCATACATATTTATATGTGTATATAAAGAAAACCATTTTAATATCTCAACGAATGATGCCAAATGTTATATTCGATAATTTCAACTGATTTTCCGCTCACTAATTTCATACAAATTAACAGCAATTCTCTCCAGTTCACTTTCCACACTCATTTCGTACCACCTCGCGAACCTGATTATTCTGTCCACACAAATCTAGGAACATATATGTATGCACATAAGTCCTGCAAAAAGTTTCCCCACTCGATTAGAGCGCGAGAAAGTAAAGGGAATGGAGTGTAGTTGCCGCCTTACATATGTGAATGCTTTTTGTCGATTACATACCCTCTGTCATAGTGTATGGGTGTGGTTGGCGTGTTTATCATTTTCCAGAATACATTGCGACTCCAACAGGGTGGGGCCACAAAGTTCCAGTGATACACAATTCAAAGTATCCGAGTCTGTTGTATACACTACCATCTGTACAATACATACATACAGAGTAAATGTGTAATATGGTCAGCACTAGTAATCACTTGTAAATATTTTTTTGTATATACATAATCATTTACAACTGGAAGTACTTGGTTGGGACGCAACGTGCAGCATCTGTCTCTTATACACATCTAGATGTGTATAAGAGACAGGTATACACTACCATCTGTACAATACATACATACAGAGTAAATGTGTAATATGGTCAGCACTAGTAATCACTTGTAAATATTTTTTTGTATATACATAATCATTTACAACTGGAAGTACTTGGTTGGGACGCAACGTGCAGCATATAGCAGACAAGAAATTTTCTTTATTAATTCATTGCGCCAATTAAGCATTTGCATTCCTATTGCATTTTTACAATTTGTTTGCCTTTTTTTAACAATTTCATTTTTTTCAGCAAAAAATAGTATAGTTGCTGACTTGTGTGTTCAGCAAGTGGCACTCGCTTAGTAAATCCGGTTGAGAAGGCTTGAACTGTAAATATGCGAATTAAAGGGCGAAGCATACTTGGTATTACAAAAATAATTAATGCGATGATATTGAAAGAGAAGTTACATTGTTACTGGAGCGCTCATTAGCGCGCTGCTGCTAGGCGAAAAAGCACCATAGTTCGCTTGAGGCAAAGTATTTCCTTCGGCACACTTGCACGCTCAGCGCTTTTACATACATATTATATGTATGTATATCTACTTAGGTTGGTGTGTATATACATGTGTATACTTGCCTCTATTTATTTCATTCCAGTCAAATCCAATCCAATTTATTGTCTGTACTTCCAAGGAGCACGTTACTAACTACAGTTTCAGGCAAACTGCACAAGCGCAATGCTGTTGAGCACACATTTATATATGTACCTATCTAGTAATAGCACGCCCTACACATTTGATTGCACTGTCAACGCGTTGCAGAGAGTTTATGACTCACATTTATGCCTCTTTTAAGCACTATATGTACATAAATATGTCTGTATATATATAAACATAAATTTGTATGTACATATACAATGTAACAATAAATATAATCATAATTGTATATATGTATACATACATAATATGTACTTATATCGTCGCTTACATCCTGCATCACATTAACGCCACCACAGAAACTCTTACGGGTGCTTGCAAAGTGAACGCTCAAAGCCCAGTCAAGCTGATTTTAGTCAGCGCTGGTCGATTTTAGGTACTGCAGAGTGGATGCGAGATTCAGCGCTGAATTACATGTGTATTTTGCTATTTTACTGGTACATGTTTGGTTTTTAATATGGTAATTTTATTTCTGCTCTTACAAGGGAAAAGAAAAGACTTTGATTCCTCAGATCAGAAAATAATTGGCTACAGCTATTATAAGCTGCTTAAATATTAAAAAATATATTTAAGACGTTATTCATTTGTCAGCTTTTCGCTCGACTCAACTTTGAGCGTCCCACTCTGCTGGCACCCTACATAGGGCAAACGCTGAGAAATCCTGGAAATGGCGTAAGGTGATTGAAAGAGCGAAAATGTCAATTTAGCATATTTCGATTGGAAATTCAACTCCCACACCCTAAAAATACAAACAACTATACTTAATTTGTATACATACACATGGATACAAACAAATTGGTCAGTTCGCAAGCGCCTGCAAATTGGGGTGTGTTGTACATACAAACTCATATATTTACAAATATATATACCCATGTAAGCGAGTAATTTGCGCCCAAAAAGCGAAGCGAGCACTTGGTCCAATAAGCGACTTCTCTGTTAACAATTGCCTCCGCTGTCTGCAGTTTTCCGGCCGGCGAAAGCGAAGGCGACAAAGTCGTGTGCACATATGTTTGTAGATATGTACATACATACATATGGTGTCGTAGCCAACTGGATTCATACTATATGAAATCATTTAAGTGACATACATATGTAAATACGCACAAAATGTATGCAGCAAGTGTTGGACTTTCTGGGATAATTTAAGCTTTCTATATACATGCACACATTTTATATGCATGCCAAAGCACTCCAAAGCACACACATACATATCCACGCATTTCTCAACACATGTCAGTGTGTCCTACACATGTCAGTATGTAATGAATATAGTTGGGGGGTTCATTATGAATTGCATTGACTTTAATTGATTAATTCAACTGTTGATTTTTCAGAGATACGCTAAACTCTATTGTATACCATACACTTTTTAATGAAACTTAAGTAGAGAGCAAAGACTTGTTAACATTTCTTGTTGAACATTGTGTAGTTATTTGGTTTTAATGCTTTAAGAAGCTTCACAGATCCTCTACATCCTCTAACTAATAAAGCCCACAAGCTTTAATAGAGGTCTAGAGAGCCACTTAATTTATCGATAAAATACATACATACATATATATATAAAAAATTAGATGATCATTTCCAGATAATATGAGTTCGATATGCATATGGGTGGCATTTGATTTTATATTCAAAGAAAATGCATCATACATATGTATTTTTTATATGTAAATGGATTTTCAATAAAAAATTTGATTCGATTTTTAATTTTCAAAACTTAACAGTGAGAACTCATAGTAAAGTTCCATGTAAAATATAAAAATAATTGATGTCTTGAATAATGATCTATGTATATATGCCAGTCTTCGTGCAGATAAATTGTTAAATGAAAAGTTTTCTATTCAAGGGCTTTATTTTTATCGATCACTATGTCAGCTACATACATATGTATATAATATTATTATTCACCCGACATAGACCACAAATGAGCAGCTTTTTCCATTAATCCATTTTCATAGCTGATTTGTTCAATTCGTATCTGAGTCAAGTCACCCGGAAGTTCGAAAATCTTTATATTAAGTATATGGGTTCTAAGGGAAGTATCTGTCTCTTATACACATCTAGATGTGTATAAGAGACAGGTATATAATATTATTATTCACCCGACATAGACCACAAATGAGCAGCTTTTTCCATTAATCCATTTTCATAGCTGATTTGTTCAATTCGTATCTGAGTCAAGTCACCCGGAAGTTCGAAAATCTTTATATTAAGTATATGGGTTCTAAGGGAAGTATTGGTCCGATTCAATTAATTTTTGACATAAATACATACCATTATAAGAGAAGGATTATCCCCCATTTTCAGTTATATTTATCACTCAATGACCGACATTTTCGATCAAGAGTCAAGTGTAGATACTGTAGTCTAAATATTCGGTACCTAGGGCCATGAACAGATTTTATTTTATTTAAAAAAGTTTTGATAATAAAGCGGCACACACTAAAGACTTTGTGCAAAGTTTTATCCCGTTATATTAATTGCTTTTTGATTTGTGTACTGTACGCCGTTCTAATTTCATCAGAAAGAACATCCATATTTGGGATATTTTTGGTGCATATGGCTCTTTTAACATCACCCAGAGATGTTCTATAGCAGTGCTTCCCAAACTTAGTTTCGCCATGACCCGGTAATTTTCACACTGTCCTTTTGTGACCCACTTAATAATATTAAACTCAAGACGGTTATATGAGATTAAATAATACACGTTTAATAATAGTAAGAAAAATGTTTTATTAATATTAAATTATAATATTTTGATATCTTTGGTACTCACTTTTCAGTGCGAAGTATGTAGCTGTTGCTTATTTTTAGTTATAAAGTTCAAGTTTGCTGAAATTGCAGAAAGTTTTATTCTGAGATCGGGTTCCACTTCTAGTCTGATTCAATATTTGTTTTTAAGGTAAACTAGTGTTGAAAACCCAGCTTCAGATTTATAACTGGGTACAAAAGGCATTAAAAAAATAATTGCTTGAAAAGTTAGGATTGTGTATTCTTGACGACAAGATAACCAAGTATCAATCAATGGTCTTGTGTCAAATGTGAATCGACATCTGAATCTGGCAAATTTGTTTCGGAATGTAACTTGAATGTAAATGGGTTTTGTTGCCATCCATTGGAGAAAAATATTCTTGAAGATTCCTCTTCAGCTCTAATAAATGTTCTTTAAATTGAGTTAAGATGTCTTGTGACAATGTAGTAATATTGTACTCTTTTTGTATTTTACATAAATTATTAAATTCTTTAAAGTTCCCTGTCTCCGCGCGTTGTAACCACACTATAAGCTTTTTTCTTGCAGCTTCCTCTTTGTTTTGCGCTTTAAATATTATTACATTGTTGTTTTCGAGTAATTTCCACGCACTCACCGTTCGGAATTTTATTTAAAAAAAGAGAGAATTCGGCACCTTGACAGCCATCGCACCTCACTGTGTAAAAGAAGATGTTCGTGATCACTTCCCATTTCTTTGCACAAAATAGAGAACAATCTTGAGTTAAGTGGACGAGATTTTATAAAGTTAATGAACTTGACACACTCTTGCATCGTTGCTGTCAAGGGTAAAGGCATTTTTTGACGGCTAATTCTTCCCTATGAATGCTACAGTGCGTGCATACACATTTCGCAGCTATGGCTTTTATCCTTGGATAAAGTCCAGTACGAATGCCTGACATTGCTCGTGCACCATTACTACTTAATCCCACACACTTCACACATAATCATTAATCAAGTCAAAAATTTCTTCGGAGGTCGTTTGTGTTGTCAAAGATTTACAGAACAAAAACTCTTCATAAATAATGTTATTATAATCATATCGTACAAAACATATCAGATTGACATTATTGGAAATGTCTGTACTTTCGTCGACTTGTAAGGAAAAATAATGACATAATTTCAGATGGCTTACGACTGTATTTTTGATGTCATCTGCTATATCCAAAATCCTACGCTTTACCGTGTTATTTGATAACGCTATCTGACTTACTTGGCTCTGCTGTTTTTTTTTTTTTTTTTTTTGAACAATCGAGATGCTACAATTTTTAGCGACGGAAGTATTAAGTTCTCTGGCTGAGCTTTCGCCTCGCTCTTATGTTTCAACTTCAGGTCAGTCATCAGCGGTGAGTGGCACGTGCGGGCACGTGCGCGCCGATCTCCGCTTACGAATATTACGATGCATCGATCGATAGTCGGTATTATTTTGAAAACAAGGCGGAGATGTTGCGAACCGATATTTTATTTTGATGGCCCGGTACCGGGTCGCGACCCGGCATTTAGGAAACGCTATTCTATAGGGTTTAAATCTGGGCGGGACGATTCCCACTTCAAAACATTGATAAAATTTTCATTAAAAAACTTTTTCTTCAACTTAGACGTATGATTTGAATTGCTCTCTTCCTTATAAAAGGCAAATTTTCTTCAGCCCATGGCAACAGAAAAATTCCATCAATCTTGTGTAGTGGACCAACACCATTCTCGATAAAACATCCCCACACCATGATTGATCCTCCACCATACTCAACTATGCGTGAAACATAGCGACGATCAAATTTTTAAATTATTGGACGGCGAACATGCCTTCGACTATCAGGGCCTAAGCGATTAATTTTTGTTACATCGTTCCAAACGACATACCGCCGTTGAGAGTAATAATAAGAGTTGGCAAAGCCAACGGGTCAGTGTATTTTTGGGTCTCTTCGGGAGAAAGTGTTAATTTTTCGGTACTTTCGTTGAATTTTTTTCGGGTTTTTTGAAAATAATTCAGTATATGCTTAAGGACCTTTAAAAAAAATGTTTGAGCATTTGACCTTATTCTATTCTTTGCACATCTTTTCAAAACGGCCAAAGGTCAAAAATGTAGCTGCGAAGGTTAGGTGTACAGCTGCAGCGTTTCCTTATTAAAAAACTTGAATAATTCATTTTAATATATTTTAAACCATAACTTTGAAACACACACTTACTGTAAATTAGTAATATTAATAATAAAAATTAACACCTTGAGGAATTTTAATTCTTTAAACAACTGTTTCTAATTAGCTATTGCACTTAATTCACCTTCTCTATCGTAACGCATTTCCTATTTGCGAAAAAACTAAAAGAACTTTAACTTCACAACTACAAAACAGAATGAATTTAGTAGTAAATACAGTAGCACGAACAATGAAAGACTTTTAGGAATATCAATAACGGTATATTAAAAATTTGGATCATTATACTCATCAGCCACCTACAAAAAAGGGAGCGTTTCTAATTAGCTGCCAACAGCTGTATATATATATATATATATAAAATATGCAAGTCCAAATAGTTCGCCGTATACTCCGGTATCTAAAGAAGTTTCGACTCAGAGAGGCACACATTGTGTCGGCATTAATTGAGCACAAGTGTGCATTTGTGTGACAGACTAACAGTGCGACAGTACATACAGATACAGATTGGTATGAATAAACCAATCGTCTTTACTTGATTAAATAATTTTGTAAGTATATGTGGACATTAATAATTTATAAAAGTCAATGAGCGGCGTTTGTTGAACAAATTATGGAATTTATTTCTTTTTTATTGGGTCTAATCATTTTTTGTGCATATAAGAATACTTAAATTGTTTTTCAAAGGATATTTATTCATTGTAACATATATGTATATCTATGTAATTGTGTCAACGAATTAATCAGGCGCGTTTATGACGCTTAGAGCTTTTTAATTGATTGTCATTTAATTAGCTCTTGTGCCTTTTCCGGTCGTTGACGGTACACAAGCGAAGTTGAGTTAGAAGAAAGGAATCTTCACTTATATTATAAAAAATGCGATAAATAAATAAATAACATAGTTTCATATAACAATGAATCAGAGAATTTTTGCCTAAACGGCATTTATCAGAGTATATGTGGATTTTCTCCACATACATTGTTTAGAATTTTATATAAAATTTGTGCATGCACATGCAGACATCCATTCAAATGACCATTATTGTTATAAAAACACACATATATGTATATGCATACACATATCTATACATACATACATATATGATAGGCGAGTAACTTTAAGATTGTCACGATCGACGCACATAGGGATGCTTGATATTGGTGTTTGTCTATGCATTTTACTGTTGGTGTTATATTTTTTTTATTCCTATGCTGTCGTCTTTAATGAGACACAATTACGATACAATGACACGAACGGATGTTTATTAGTAAACTTTTCTCAGTTTACATTAATAACAGTATCTGACTGATGGCTTTGCGTTGATAACACTGACTCGCTTAGTATAAGAAAAATCACGCTCAATTAGTAGATGGCATACTGACGTTAATCTATCATACATGTACATATACTAGTATAATACTTAATAACAATATAAGGCAGTGAAATGTTCGCGTTGTTATACAAATATTGCTATTCTTCCCAGCTAACGCGGTTTCTGGATGCGTGAGTAATATGTAGCTATTGTTTTTTTGTGCATGCGCGCCTTATCTCTTAAACCAAGGCTATACACAAAGTAACGAATAATAATTAACGTGACAGCAACAACACAGAGAAGGAGGCCAATGCCGTCAAAGCCGAGTCGTCACTACACATAATCAACCGCCACACCGTCATAGCAGTCGAAGCAGTATTGTTTACTTTCCATTTCCCAACCGTTGGCTGTGCTGTCTTCCGCCCAACCGCCACTGTTGTCACAAACGCTCACTGTACGGAGAAGCGCCTATATACGAACTGCATAGTAGCTCAACTATGCATGGTTATATGGGTGTGTGAGCCTATAAGTGGTTATATGCATTTGTGTAAGGATATGTTTTTATATTCTATATAGATACTCCACCCCACCAAAAAGCGTCAACAATACGAGCACAACACAACAGCAATAACATTCGCTACAGCAGTAAATGCTGTCCTTAAAAAAAATTACAAATTTCTATCGAAAATTCTATAGATTTTGTATTGCACATATAAACGCTGAGGGATAAAAATTAGATTTTGCGAGTGCGTTAAGTATTAATTTTTTTTTTTAATTTCTTGACACACATTATTAAACATATTTAAATGAATGAAAATATTATTAATAAATTAATTCGTTTTGATTTTTATTAATTTTTCTAATTGTAAAATTTAAATGAGAAATTGACATAAAGTTAATTGGTTTGTTTAAGGCTGGCGGGGCGGCGTTAACGTTAACACCATTGTCGCATGTACAAAATTAAGCAAACAACAACTGCAATTGAATCATAAATGCTCAAATACATATACAATGTACCATATACATATGTATATGTAAGTATTTTTTATGTGTGTTTAGTCTTGCGTGCATTCATGCATTTTACTTGAAAGCAGAAATGGTAGTATTTTATATTATATTTTACACCATTTTCTGGTATTTAACGACTGTACATCAAGCCAATGTACGGGTAAACAATCTGAAGTTCGCATATGATTTTTTTCATTTTAGTGTAGGGCCGATATTCACAGTTCCAGTGGATTGATAAGGTAACTAACAATAGGAGTGTCGAGTTTGGTCATTTGTTTAGGGGTTGTTGCTTGTAATGTATTGAATTTGAATATCTCGTTAAGAGGGTGATAGTTGATTGGTTGGTTGGTAGTGTGTGTACGATACAAGTATTTAGTGAAATTGTGGGAAAGCTGAACTTGTCAATTTTAAGCATATTAAAAATTGTTCATCAATTTTAATTAATTATTAAAACTGTATTGATTTTATTGAACTATAGGAAACAAATAGCACTAACAGTAATTAAAAAACAAAAGACATGGATATATGAAAATATGTGCGAAAGAATTAAAGATGAAAAAATTTAGCATTAAAGTAATTTATATATTAAGTGTCACAAAAATTATATACTGTATTGTCACGTTTTCGTGTACTTTTTATTTTTTTTAAGAAGCAGAATTATAAATTTGAGATATAGAAAGTTGAGGGCAATACTAAAAACAGCTAAAATATTAATGAAATGAGAAGATAGAAAGATAGATATTAGTAATATTGTGTCTTCATTCCTACATAGTAACAAAATATATTATATACACTTTTAAGGAAAGAAATAAACTCACAAGCATTCTTGAAATTAAAAAAAAAAATATATATATACTTTTATTTAATAAATTAAAAAGACAAACTCTAAAGCACACTTAAATTAATTTAAATATTATATCAAAAAACAATGTACTCGATATATAGATTAAAAAGTAGTATCTTCATTGATATACATACATATTTGAGGGGTATTTTGAGATTTTACGAATTTACTATAAATGTCTAACCTTAGAATCCCAGTCAAGGAATATTATAACATTGCTGCCTTTGTCATTTAAACGCATAAATAAAAATTGCAATTATTTTACTATACTAATTAATATTTTATTTACATACATATGTATGAATGTGAATATATTTCATGTTGAAGAAAAGCAAGAAAAGTATTAAAGGAATTAAAACATCTGCTTGTCTTAGGTATCCAAAAATATTATATACATATGGATGTAAGCAAATATGATTCAACTGTTCTTCTCTGTTACAAATTATTCCGGGCAAAAGCATCAAAGCATACATACAAACAAGTGGTATGCAGGTTAAATGCACCCTTTGCAGAAAACTGTAATATTTTACTCTAATAACAAAAGAAAAAAATAATAATAGTAAACGCCAAATTTGTTTGCAGTTAAAAACTACAATGCTTTATAAAAAAATTAATTTTAAGGTAATACGAAAATACAGAGGAAATTAGTGCGCAAAAACTGTTTTTCTATGACGATCGCGCAAATAAACCAACTATTTGCACATATGTATGTACGATACACATAAGCACGCATACATGTACATACATATGTACATACATACTTGCATTTAAGCATGTGTATATTTGTACGTATAAGCAAGAGTTGCTCTATTTCTGTTTTGTATCTCATTTAACGACTTCGTGCCCCCTGGTGTGCTGCAATCTATCCTGCAACGCACTGATATGAATTAAGCATAGAATTGTATGTATGTACCATACATATGTATGTATATAAATATATGTACATACATACGCATGTGTATGTATTACAAAATTTTATACAAGTGCTTTGTTATACTTGCATTTCAATTTGAAACAACTTTGAGTACCTGATTTCAAACTAGCATGCTATTTACATATTTATTATTGCAAACTTTCAGAGCTGCAACACCTGCACATCATTTAAAAAGAATGCAAGCATACATACATAAATATGAAAACACACGCGTATTCCTATTTCAAGTTAATATGTATATACTACATGTAGTATTCAACTTTATTGCAATATAACGCGTACATAACTATGGTTCGGTTCCATCTCGCTCTCGCGACGCAACATAAATAAAAGAGTAACAGCAGAATGAGTGATACCTTTACTCGTGTGAGCGCAAGTAAGCATGTGTATGCACGTATACATATTGCGCGGTACAGGCCGGGTAGTCTAGCGACACTGGAAGCGCCTTTCCAGTCTCAACAACTCAACTCATAGCAACCAACCAGCTTATGCTCAGCGCGAACAAGGAGTGATACACAACAAGGAACAGGGCAAGTCAACGCAAGGCAACTGCCCTTTTTCCAGCGGAAACACTGTATGTGTGAGACATAAAATTCAATATGGCGAGTTTTGAATTTTTGTGTGGGGATATGAAATGACAAAGTGTATGCGGTGGCGGTGGTGTTGTTATAATGTATAGCGTACATATGCGCACACAGCTTTACATATCTACCTAGCTACATAAATACATATACACATTTTGCATCTATGTATGCCTGAATATTGAATCCTGTATTACCCTAACTAGCCATATGTAGATTTTGTCCTATCATTTTCTCTAGATTTAACATGTACATAATTAAAATCTTTTCTGTGCAAATATATCTACATATGTATGTATGTATGTTTGTGTGTAGATCAAAATTTCTTACCTCGTATTTGAGACCGGCCAGACGCAGCCATGTTTCAACTTTTAGACAATATGGTGATAGCGATGGCAGCAAAGGAGTGCGGGAGAACTGATACAGATATATTACATCCTTCTCAAAGTTCGTTTTATGCACATTGAACTTTGGTGCTGGTTCAGTTTTGCTGTTGGCTGCTGCTGCAGCAGTAGCATTGTCTCCATCTTTCTTTGTGTCTTCACCGGCCGACGCCTTTGTGTCGTCACCTTTCTCTTGTGCGTTCGCTGTATCAGCACCATTGCTTTCAGCGTTATTCTCCTTGGCTGCTACTGCTTCTGTAGCTGTTATTTCTGGCTTGGTCGCTGCCGTCGCCGCCGCCTCCTCAGCAACCTTATTTTCAGTGACTGGTGTCTGACTTACCTCGGATGCCATTTTTATATATGTATATATATATTTGTGTTTTCGAAATTATTCGATTGTTTAGTGATTTTAGTTTTTACTAAGTTTTGATTTTGTGGATTTATATTATTTAAAATTTTTTACAAAAACTTTAGATTCACTACAAGAATTTTAAACTCCCAATTTTTATCTGGGATAAGGAATGACTTTCCACTGCTAACGCTACAGCACTAAGTGTACACACAATGGAATAAACAAGTAAATGTATACATATAGAGATAGCTAAAAAATCCTTATGTACTACTTCACTTATTAAAGCCACAAAATGCAAAATCGGCACGACTACACACACCTTACCCGACGAAATCACAAACAAAACTGAAAGAGAAAAGAGAAACAACTTAGCTAAACCACTCTGATCACTCGAAGCAAACCAGTATAAATGCACTGTATCTACTAGTAGCGGTGTGCATTCAGGGTTAACGGCTTCGTACTAAAAATTTTCCTACTTTTCCAACGGTTTTCCAGTGAAAATATAGACATAAAATGCAACCCGCATCAAATATTACACTACCTCTGCACTTTCCATGGAAAAGAAAGTTGCAAGCAATCCTAAAATAATGTAGACATGCATTTATTAATTGTATAATTGATCATATTTCAATATTTAAAATATCAAGCTTTATGATTATTCAATTCTATTATTTTTACAATTTATATTAAAACGCAAATAGTAATTGAACTGACATTACGGAAAGTATACATAATTTATTAATAAAGTAACAATTTTAGAAAGTTTTTATTAAAATATTAGTACAATTAATTATTACATTGTATTAAGTATCATGTGCTGAACACACAGCGTGCGACACACTTCAAATACACACGTTCTTATGGACACAGTTATGTAGTTGGGCAGCTGTCTGAATAACTGTGTCCATAAGAACGTGGTGCTATAATATTTGACAGATGTCGCTTTATATGTGTTCAGCACATAAATTTTAGGAGGTAGTAGCAACGGCTCAGAAGTGTACATATTTGTTGATAGAAACCCCTTTCGGCACGCAGAGTTGTAGTTATATAGTACTTTTAACTTATGCTTAATTTAGATTTTACGTGCCGCCCTTCCGTTGTGACAACGTAATGGTTGTGTTTCTCATTAGAGCGATATTGCTGTTTCAATATAAGTGAAAACTCAACACCGTTGTATCGTTAAAAACGTGTAGTTATTTATAAATATGTAAACACTTTTTAATAATTGGATTTCAGTTTTTACGTTTTACGTTATGAAAATTATAAATAACAAGTAAGGAAGGGCTAAGTTCGGGTGTCACCGAACATTTTATACTCTTGCATGATAAAGTGAACCGATTTCATATTTGGTACATGTCATCAGGGTGTTAAGAAAATATTATATACCGAATTTCATTGAAATCGGTCGAGTACTTCCTGAGATATGGTTTTTGGTCCATAAGTGGGCGACGCCACGCCCATTTTCAATTTAAAAAAAAGCCTGGATGCAGCTTCTGACATTTTTTCCGTAAAATTTAGTGTTTCTGACATTTTAGTAGTAAAAAAATTAAGTCCAAATATGCCCCTCCCTTATGCGATCCTTTGTGCCAAATTTCACTTTAATACCGTTATTTATGGCTTAGTTATGACACTTTATAGGTTTTCGGTTTCCGCCATTTTGTGGACGTGGCAGTTTGCCGATTTTGCCCATCTTCGAACTTAACCTTCTTATGGAGCCAAGAAATACGTGTACCAAGTTTTCTCAATTTTTACTCAAGTTACAGCTTGCACGGACGGACGGACAGACGGACAGACAGACATCCGGATTTCAACTCTACTCGTCACCTTGATCACTTTGGTATATATAACCCTATATCTGACTCTTTTAGTTTTAAGACTTACAAACAACCGTTATGTGAACAAAACTATAATACTCTCTTTAGCAACTTTGTTAAGAGAGTATAAAAATACATATACATATTTATGTTTAAACAATTCGGACAAAATTTTATTTGTAAATTTGTATGTATTTCACACATGTGTGAATGAAAAAATATTTATTTATGTTTAAATAACATGCTGTAATGCTGCAGATGATATTGATATCATCAAACAAACAGTCGTCGCACTCGCGACTTGGCTCTCACGTCACTGTTGACAGTCATCATGTTCTATATTTCGTCTAACTTGGAACCAGTGTAAACACCACCAACAATGTCAGCCTGGAAATCCAACTCAAGATAACTCTTGCCAACAGGTGCTACCACGGAATGAGTAGGCAATTGTAAGTAAAGTCCTCTCTCGACAAACAAAAACCCAACTCTATAAGTCACTCATAATTTCCGCCCTGTTACATGGTGCAGAGGCTTGGACGATGACAACAACCAACATCGACGTTGCGAGTTTTCCAGAGAAAAGTTCTGCGAAAGATTTTTGGTCTTTTACGCTTTGGCCACGGCGAATATCGCATTCGATGGAACGATGAGCTGCTATACGACGACATTGATATAGTTCAGCGAATTAAAAGACAGCGGCTACGCTGGCTAGGTAGTGTTGTCCGAATGGACGAAAACACTCCAGCTCTGAAGGTATTCGACGCTGTACCCGCCGGGAAGAGGAAGACCTCCACTCCGTTGGAAGGACCAGGTGGAGAAGGACCTGACCTCGCTTGGAATATCCAATTGGCGCCACGTAGCGAAAAGAAGAAACGACTGGGGCGCTGTTGTTAACTCGGTTATAATCGCGTAAGCGGTGTCTACGGCAGTAAAGAGAAGAATGCTGCAGCCGCTCCTCAGTTGTTCTTTCACATACTAGAATCCTAAAATTAAATAAAATTATTATATCTACATACATATATGCAGCAAATTCAATAGATTTGTAAAATCCTCACTTTTCTTGGTTGTTAGTTTCTTTATCATGTGGTAAGTGTTTTGTGCTTTTTTTTTTTTTTTTTTTTTTTTTTTTTTTTTTTTTTTTTTTTTTTTTTTTTTTTTTTTTTTTTGTAAGGAATGATCGAAAAAACCTATTAACTGTCGATATTGGAAAATAATAGTATATACATTTCTCTAATTGTATATACATTTTAAACTTGTAATATTAAAAATTAAACAGATTTAAATATCTAAAGATAAAAAAAATTAAATCGATGGGAAAGATGGTGCTATGCTTCCATTATCACACATCGACTCAAAAATTCGGTTCTATTACGATAAGAGAGCACTTAAACACTTCTCCGAACCAGTTTATCATTGTTTTTATTGGATAATAAACTTGCGAGGCACCCACTTTGCACAGAGCCTTCACCTCTTTAGAGCATCATTGTCCTCGGTGCTCATTTCGCCTGTTTCCAGCTTAGGAAATATCTTTTCAACGGTTGTATTTCCTGAGCCCAAACTCAACAGTATTTTTCCCCAAAAAGCAATGATTAATTAAGACATAAATGCTTTATAATCCATTTTTTGTAAACTAAAAGAAGTTGCTTCACAAAAATGCTTTATCTCATTAACTAACAGTTATAATCCACAGATATCAATCATATAGATGGTAGTAGTAGTATTATCTATGTATTAGCCACAGTGAAAAATGTAATACTTAAGATGTTTACAAGCCAGACAGCAGTTTTCACTTTACATAAATTTTTCCATTGATATTAAACACTATTCCCTTATCTCCTTGAATTGTGTCGTTTGCTGCAAAAATATTAACTATAACAAAAAGTCTTGAGATATCCCATACACTACCATTTACGGCCGGCGTTAAGGACATATTACTAAACCATAACAAGCAAGATGGTAGAAAACTGTGCGAAAAATTATTACCTTGAGTAAGAGTTCGTTTATGTGGTCAAATATGTTGATCAAAAGTTCTATGTAAATTGGCCATAAATCCTATGAAAGAGAGTGGGTGGGGGAGATCGAAAATGATCGCAGTCCCGGAAATTCTTAGGAGGCCTGTTACTGTGCCACAATTTTTGGAATATTGTTTTTTTGTTGTCCGCATATGGCAGTGGCGGATGCACGGGGGTTTGGAAATTAGGGAAACTGAACTTTCACTTGAAAATTTCACTTGTTTGCAAGAAAAATATTCTCTGCAATAAAAAAATTAAAATACAACAGTGACACTCTTCTCACCAAATGGAAATCACAACAAGATACTATCATAAATTGCATTATATGACCTGTCTAAACTTATTTAACCCTTCTCTGCGCGACTCACAGCGGAAGTACTAAATTCTGAATTGAGAAAGAGTCGAAGTCTTGAGTACAGTATGAGACATATATGCCCGCAAAGGTATCGAATTAATGGGGCGTTCGATAATCGCAAGTTACAACGAACTGACCTAGCGTCAGTTCACACTACGAACCACAAACGACTATCCCCGTTGTGAAAACGGTCATTTTTTGCGGAAAGCAGAACATCCCACTTCGTGGGCATAGAGATGACCGAGATATTCGAAAAAATAAAACGCCCGTGCAACACGAAGGGAATTTCAGGGCTTTGCTGAGATTCAGAAGAGTAGAGTCGCTTCAAGAGCGACCTATACCAGTAAAACGATTCAGAACCAACTAATCGTTGGGTATTGTATCATGCCAACCCAGATTAAGTTGCCATAATCTTTGCAACAAAATTTTAGGAATCAAAGTAACATTTACGAGGAGCCCAAATGGATCAAATATTGACATCCTTAAACCCAACAATTCTGCTTTTGTTGGACGTCGACTGCCATTTAACACTGATGTCGGTATTCTAGCGAATATTAAATTATAAAATAATAAATCTCGCTTAACATCCCAGTGCATCCCTAATACCTTATCATTTGTTGACTTTGATCCACACATATTCTTTGAGACACACTCAGGCTCGGAGTTTCTGCTAATGGCTTTCAATAATTTTGAGGAGTTCGAAACAAAGCCTCTGAGAACGAATCCAGCTTTTCTGTGAATCTCTTTCACCCTTTCCGATACTCATATATCTTCATCAACGGTGCTAAAACTATCCACATAATCGTCAGCATAGTGGCGATTAATGATTGCATCGACTGCCCTCGGATGGTCATTTTGAAATTTTGATGCATTTAAATTCTTCACAAATTGCGCAGAGCATGGATAGCAAGCAGAACCAAAAATCATTGTCTTCATGACATAAACATCAGGCTGCCTCATGGTATCCCCTTCACGCCATAAAAATCGTTGTGAATTTACATCTTCTTCCCGTATGTTTATGCGATGGAAATATCTCTTATATCACCACAAATAGCTATATTCCCTTCACGAAATTTGAATAAAATTGACTGCAATGGTTTCGGTTGATAACTATAGCATAGAGTTCAAAGAAATATTATCTACTGTCGAGGCCGCATCGAACACCAATCTTGGGTTATTGCCTTTGTTTACATTATAAACCGCGAAATGGGGTAAATACCATATTCACTCGCTCTGTATATCAACTTCATCCGAAGTAAGTTTTTTGGCATAACCCTTATCTACGTAGTCGTTTACCTTTTCTATATACCATTTTTTGTAATTAATATCACTTGCCATTTTGCGTTCTACAATTTGAAGTGGTTTTAGTGCTGCGTTATAACTCACTGGCAGAGATATGTTGTCGTTTTTCCATAAAAGACCCACGAACTTCGTTGTACTGCGCAAGATCTCTTCGGCTCTAATGTCTGCAGTAGACTTTATAGCAGGAAATATTGTTTGAAAGCCTTCTAATTCAAAATAATCAGCGATTTGCTTTTGTAAGTCATTGAAACCATTGTCAATATGTACGTGGAAAATTGATGGCGAATCGGAATTGTTTTCGTCTGAACCAAACCAAATCCAGCCTAGTTTAGTCTCATGAACAATAAAACCTTCATTAAAATTAACTACATTCAATGGTCGAACTAATAGATTCTGTAACCAGTCTCTAGTCTCTATTTGAGACATTTTGTGGTAAAATCTCAATTTGTGACTAGTTACTATTCACTATACAGTCTCTAGCTTTAGTCTCAAAATATTGCCTCAAATTTGAGACCTGGAAGTTAGCAAGTCACAAAACCAAAAAGAACTTTTGTCTGCCATTTTGAATATACTGAATAGAGATCACCATAGATATTAATCGATTGTCGTTTTTTTATATTTTGTAAGCAACTCAAACACGAAAAGGTTAAAAATAAATAAATAACGTTAATATTATGAAACAAAGTCAACATATATTTTTATTTTTTATTGATAATTATGTTTTTTGGCTACGTAATAGAAAATTTAATATTTGTTTTCATTAAAGTATAGAAAGAGAGATGGATAAATAATTGAGGAATGCACTGCGACCTTATGTCTATTGTGCCCTCTCCTAACTCACAGGGACTCGCTTAGCCCCAGCATATTGACGAAGACCAGTATTCTGCTGGGTGCTAGCGAGGCGATGTGATCCCTATCCGGAAACATGGCACCAAGGGCTTTCGATCTACGCCTACAGACTGCAATGCAGTCGATTAACAGGTGCTCCGGGGTTTCAGACTCCCTGTCGCAAAACCGACAGTTGGCGCAAGATGATAGGCCCATGTTAGCTAAATGCCTTTTTAGCTTGCAGTGGCCGGTGTAAAATGCGACCAGGATCCTGAGTTTGTTTCTTGGGAGGTTTATTAACGATTTGAACCTCATCTGGTTGTACCCCTCAACTAGCAGTTTGGAATGACGCATACCGTGCACTCGCTGCCAATACCTTTCCCTGCCCACTCTTTCTTCCTTGCGGAGCAGCTCCTTCACAGTATGGGGACCCACCCCAGTGAAAGGTTCGGGCCCAACTATATTGGTGTAGGCTGCGGAGCGGGCTAGCTCGTCAGCCAGTTCGTTGCCGGCTATTCAAGTATATAAACATCTCCGAATAATGAAATGTAATAGAGTTTGTGACTATCACTTACAGTATAGCAAAATCTTCTCAAGTCTCAAATATTGTCTCTGTCAAATTTAGAGACTTGATACTGTATCACAGTACAGAATCGCACGGTAAGTTTATATGGGGCATTCCTATTAAAATTTTTGGCATTGCATCAAAATAACTTTCGATTGGTTTGGTCATCAAACCATTTGAGTCGAAGAAACTCCTTTCTGCCCCTAAGGCCAATTTGATTTGCAGTTTCTTCTTCTATTAAAGTAACCCTAGCACCATCGTCAATGAAGGCTATAACTTTAATGCTACCTTTTGGGCCATATAATTTAATTGGTAAAAATTTCAATAAAGTTTTATTTCTGTTTGTGTTTTCTACACCTACCCTTTTAATCAAAATATTAGCTGTGCTGACAGTAGCAACAGCAGATTCGGAGTTGCCAATGTTGGCATTTTGAACGACTTGATTATGAAGTAATTTATTATGATATTTCTGGCATGATGCCAGACACACACATGTACGACGTCGTGTACAATTATAAACATTATGACCTGGAGAAAGACAACAAAAACACAGCGATTAGTTTTTACAATTTCCCATCGCTTGTCGTTATTAACTTTATTAAATTTCATGCATTGATACAATCGATGATTATCTTTACAAAATATACATTTAAATTTTTCTTCAGATATGGTTAGCACTGTTTTTGGTGATCTATTACATTTTCGTGATGGTTGTTCGGAACTCACGTGTGGTGTATTCAGTTCTGTTGCCATTACAACGTATGTTGACATCTGTTGTAACCACGAACTAAATTCACATATTGTTCGGTATGGTTTATTTATTGCAAATGTATGACGTGCCCATTCTTCCCGTTTGTAAATAGGTAGTTTACTTACCAATTCATCGAGCAGTGTTGGTTTTGAAAGATGAGGTGCAGCACGGGCGTTCTCCAAAAATGCGACTAAATTTGTTACCATTGAGCTATAATTGGCGATTTCATGAATTTTTCCACTTGTGATTGATGGAAACGATCTGACTTTTGTGAGCTGGCTCCGTATCAGTAGTTCAGGTCGTCTATAATGAAACTGTAACGAAGATATCACCGCATTCACACTTGAAGGGTGAATTAATAGCGATTCAACTTTTGACCGGGCATCTCCTTTAAGAGCTTTCTGTAAGCTCAGTAAGTTCTCTACATTACTGTATGCAAACATGTTTGTTGTCTCTTTAAAGGCGACGATAAACATTCTCCACTCTTCGGGTGAGCCTGAAAACTGTGGTAAATCTTGAAGTTTGCGTATAAAATGTTGGTTATTTGGCGACATTAATGGGTTATTATTCTGCATAGGTGACGAATGTGCGTTGTTTAAAGATGTGGCGGCTGTAGATTTAATATCAGCAAAATTTACAATCGGCGAAAAGTTACCTGCATGTAACAACGTAACGTGACATTCAAATGAGGCGTAATAGGCTGCATATAGCTGGGCATATTATGGTGGGCTGATGTAGGGTTGTAGTTATAATTTGTATAAGCAATAGAACTGGCGAAAAATACGGCGGCAGCGCTGACGTTAGAATTCGGTGGAGCAAGAACGGCGGCGTTGGCATGGCTCATGTGTGGCAATGAGTAGGCAAAATTATCGGCTGTATTTGTATAGGCATACATTGGCTTAACAGATGCGGCAACACTGACTTGAAAAGAGTCGGCAAGTGACCCAGTAGTCTTGGCATCGACGGCAGCAGTTGTCGAGGCGATTGCTTGTTTCAGAGATAACCTCTCTTTTCGGAGGCTTCTAAAGATAGTTGCAACTGACGTATTTGTTTTTGTAAGTCTGCAACTGCGTTGTCTGCCATGACTATTACGCGGTCTCCATCGTTATCGCTAAAGGAATCTTCATTTGAAATCGGCATTTTTGATGGATTAGCGTTATGTGTTTTTGACTTCTTAAATTGTACCGTGGCATGCAATAATTTACGATGGCAAACGGGGGTAAATATTAAAATAATGTTGCAGCGGCAATTGATAAAAAAAGAAAACACGAATATATTAAAAACACTTTATTCAAAGAAACGTTTGCAAAGGCGAAAGGGTTTAATGTACTGTATATAAAAATTGATAATTTCTATTACTTATCCGTGGTTTCTCCTCGGCTACTTGTAAGAAAGTAAAACCGGAAGAAGCCATTACATATTTTAGTGTGCTTAAACAGAGTTGCCTTACGATTAAAATAAATATTTGAAACATAAAGCTAATTACATTTTTCATCAACAATCAGTATTTCAAAGTCAGTGAAAGTACGATTAATCGAAAACGTTGCCAGTGCCATAAGAGAAGTCAACAAATTCTTCAAGAACTCATTTCCGAATCGTGTGACTGTATTAGCAAAGATACTTGGTGAAAAAATTGTCCACTTGTGTGAAACAAGATGGGTAGAAAGGCACGATGCTGTCCTTCAATTTGTTGCGAAGTTACGGATGATCGTCGAAGCTCTGTCAAAAATCAGTGAGTGGAAGAACAGAGAAACAGCAGGCAAAGCAACAATTCTCATATCGGCTTTGTTCAATACGAATTTATCGTCGGGCTCTTCTGTCTCAGCGATATTCTATCGCTCACCCATTCGCTCAGCATAGTTCTTCAAAAGGAAGAAATTGATTTAGCGAAGGCATCAAAAATGATGGGGACGCTGCTTGCCACGTTGGAAAAAAAGAGGGAAAAAGTTGATGAAACATTCCGATCGATTTATTTAGAAGCCAAGAAAATGGCGGTAAAGCTCGATGTTCCGAGAACATGTGGTCGACAAACGAAACGCGAGAATTACGACGTGAAAACTTGCAAAGATTTCTACAGGGTCTCTGTCTACATACCTCTCCTGGATACCATCAAAGAAGATTTGGAAGCTCGTGCTTACCAATTGAGTGTGTTGCTGCCAGAAAAAGCAAGTCTTATAAAAGAAAACGAAATCAATGAGCTAATCAGATGCTTGATATAAAGATTCGGGAATCTTCTGGATGATGAAGAAAGCGTACAAAAATTGAAGTTGAAAGGTAAATTAAGCTACTGGCTATGTCACTGGCAGCAGCAACAAAAAGTTGAAGACAGCGAAATTCCAACTTCTGCACTGGAAACATTAAGAGAATGTGATGTCGACATATTCCCAACAATCCACACTTATCTCCAAGTATTCTGTACACTTCCGGTAACAAACGTGAGCTCTGAACGTTCTTTCTCTTATCTTCGCCGCATCAAAACATGGCTTAGGACGACCATGCTTCAAGAAAGACTAGTTGGATTAGCGTTGCTTCATATGCTACATGACATCGAAATCACCGCCGAAGAAGTCTCCGAAAGATTCGCAAAACTTGGCAGTCATCGTTTTGCGTTATGAAACACGCAATGTAAAAGGATTTTCCTGTTTGAATTTTTAATAAAATGAGCCACTATGTAATGCATGCATATGGTTGGCTTTTCGATTATAACCAATTTGTTTACCTAAAAATTGGAATTGATAATTTTTGTTTCATAATTTGTTTGTTCTCTAATAAGTATGAAACCCAAATCGAAGGATAAATTCAATTTGGCCCCCCAACCCCCTCCAAGAGTCGTCTCTGGATCCGCCACTGCATATAGAGACAGTTATGAGGAGTTTTACCAAAACATCGCAAAGTTCTCACAATATTATCTTCTAAAGTTGTATTTAATACAGGAGGAAGTTTCCCTATACCTCCAAATTTGTTTAATTGTGAATAAATGTATTTGTTTGAGGTTTCCTCAACTTGAGTTGTCATGGTGGTACCTGGTTTTGTAAATAGATTACTTTGAGTTTCGCTGTATAGCATTTGAAATTTTTGTAACTTTAAGCTGAATTCTGTCTCGTGATATTTTTAGGTATTTTGGTTTTCGGGATTTTGCAATTAAACCCGTGGTTCTTTTTGTATAAGTTCTTCTTTGCGGTGAGATGGGATATGTGCTGTAATGGGGTATTAAATGTATTTTGTGACAATATAAGCAATTAAATTTGTTTTTGCAATTTTATGCGTATGTGACAGGCAACTTGTGCAAAGTCTTTTTGACCTGACAAAATTATTTCGTTCATTAATATTCATTATTCCCTGAATAGGGTATATTAAGTTTGCCACGAAGTTTGAAACACCCAGAAAGAAGCGTCGGAGACCCTAGTCATGTCCGTCTGTATATATACGAACTAGTCCCTCAGTTTTTAAGATATCCTTTTGAAATTTTGCAAACTGCATTTTCTTTTCAAGAAACTGCTCCTTTGTCGGAACTGCCGATATCGGACCACTATAGCATATAACTGCCATACAAAATGAACGATCGGAATCAAGTTCTTGTATGGGAAACTTTCACATTTGACAATGTATTTTCAAAAAAGTTGGCACAGGTGATTTTCTAAGATAATAATGTAATATACGAAGTAATTGTTCAGATCGGCTTACTACACCTTATAGCTGCTATACAAACTGAACGATCTAAATCTAGTAATAGTATGGAAAACTTTTGCATTTTACAAGATATATCCACGAAATTTGGTATAGATTATTTTCTAAGGCAACAATGTAATCTCCAAAGAACAAAAGTTGGCACAAATTATTTTCTAGGGCAACAATGTAATCTCCGAAGAAATTGTTAAGATCGGCTTACTATAGCATATAGCTGTCATACAAACTGAACAATCAGATTCAAGTTCATGTATGGGAAACTTTCAGGTCCTTCTCCACCTGGCCCTTGCAGCAGAGTGGGGGTCTTTCTCTACCTCTGCTTCCCCCGGTGGGTACTGCGATTATAAGAAACACTACACAGAACGCACCACAACAAAATTGTAGCATTGCACGTGAATGTCTAAATTCGTTTGTCAATTCTCTGCCAACCATGGAATCACATTACTGCCGTGCAACAACTCAAAAAAAATATCTTTTGCCAGAATGGTCGTCAAAAAACCAACTCTTCGAATTTTACGTAGAGGATTGGTGTAATGCACGTGGAAACCCCCCACTCTCTATTTCAGCATTTTATAACGCCTTTGCGGATCAAAAGCTTCTATTCTTCCCTAAAAAAGATCAGTGTGAAATCTGTGCGCGCCATACTGTGGGAGATATTTTGGTTGACGTCTACAATCTTCACCAGGCAAAAAAACATGAAGCTAGGGATGAGAAACAAAAGGACAAAATCGAAGAAACCTTCGTGTTTACTATTGATCTGCAAGCGGTCTTAATGGCATCAAAATCCCAAGTAAGCAGCCTTTATTACCGCACGAAGTTGCAAGTCTTATTGCTTCATATGGAACGAAGTAGAAGGTGGATTATCTGCCGAAGAATTTGCTAGCATTTGGGTGTACTTCATCGAGAATAAAATAATTCCAAATCTT
>NW_017537620.1:0-1884 GCF_001853355.1 Bactrocera latifrons | reverse complement strand
GAAATATTTTATAAATTGCGTTTTCCCGAGCCATGGAGCTATTTGCAACAAAGAGTGGACAGAAGTGTTGTGCCAACGGATTGGTCTAATTTGCCACAGCTTCACCAAGAAAGAAGAAAATTAACAGCAAGAAAATACAAGAGACTACCATCAACATTATGACGACCTGCAACATGAGTGATATCTTCTTATTTTTTAATATATTTTTTTGTTTTTCTTAATTTATAATTTCCAAACAGCAATGAATTAAGACTGAATTGATATATTAACTTTTTGTGATACCTTAAAGTTTAAGGCTTAAACAAAGATTTTCCATTTAAGTACTTACATATGTATTAATTTAAACGACAGCAACGAAGTAAGACTGTATAATATTTTTTTGTGATAATAAAATACGCCATTTGCAAAAAAAAACTGCAATATTTCTTTTTCGAAAATGTGCTAAGTCCAATACATCCAAGTGCAAATAACTCCAGAAAATGTGCTAAGCCCAAAAAAGACCTATATAAAGGCGCTCATTAAATTTTTTATTATATTTTTTTTGTACTTAAATGAAATATCACAGTTGACAAAACTGCGTTAGAAAAATAAAAAAAATTTTAACTTAAATTTTTATTCAGTTTTTTTTTTTTTTTGTTTTATTTAATAATTCAAAAATGGCACTCAGCACATTTGCACGTTAAGCCGACGATATAAGTGATAAAAACACAAAATAAAAACTAGAATGAAAGATTTCTCAGCTCAAATAAGTCTTTATTTTTCCCCACCAGCTGTAAGAAGTTAGAGCTTTGAGTTTATAACATCTACCCTTTCCGCTATTTCATATTGAGTAGTTAGAAAGTCTTTCATATGTTGCCACTTTGGGCATTTTCTTTTTGAATAGAGCCGTCGCTCCCACAAAAGTAACGTTTTTTCTGGTAATGCTGCGGTAAATATGTTTACCAGAATAAGGTCTCTATACATAAAACCTATAAACAATTTAAAATAGTGGATTCTAGTTTGATGAATTCTTCACTCGTTTTTTTCTTAATTTTTGTCATTACTTGCTTACTAGTATTCTTTCATTCTCGTATCATACTTTTAGAGCTTCCCAAGCCAATTTAAAATTATCGTCATTAAGAGCGAACTGTTTAAGGATTACATCTGCTTGACCTTTTGTTTTGTATCGGAGGTGATACAATTTTTGTGCTTTTGATAGTTTTGGATAGTTGAAATAAACGGCTGTAAACGTCCCGGATGACGGCCATTCTTCAGAACCTCAATAAAATGTGTCTGTGTCACATGCGGGCACCTCGAGGTAGATGCCTGAACTTACCTTTTGACTGCATAGTTGTGGCAGCTCTATTCTTGGATGTGGAGTAGGTGCAATTGCTTTTATTAGCTTTTGTTACTTCGTACTGGTCTATGCAGTTTTCATATATTGCTCAGATTCGGAATATGTTTGTTTTAATAATAACGGTTTGTTTTAATAATAACGGTTTGTTTTAATAATAACGGTTTTTACTTATTTTTTTGCTATATTAAGTAATTATCCCTATTGTAATTTCTTTATTGAATTCATAACAGCCGCACTGTTAATAAAAATTAATTTATATTTCTTTTATCCGAATGTTGTGTAATTAGGTACATCCTAATACTTGAACTTGTATGTACATACATGCGTATGTTTTGTGCAATTGAGAGCTCGTTGTAGAGATCATTGCTTTTTTAATACGCTTTTTTATTAGCTTCACTTGTATGTATGTATGTATGTATGTATGTATATATGTGTATATGTATGTATGTTTGTAACTTTTTAAGTGGTACTGAAACGTAGAATATTTTAATACGCTTTTTTAGTAGCTTCACTTGTATGTATGTATGTATGTATGTTTGTAACTTTTT
>NW_017537619.1:65458-67141 GCF_001853355.1 Bactrocera latifrons | reverse complement strand
TTAATTAAGCAATAACTATACATTTTATATTTACATCAGCGAGCCGAAGGTCCTAGCAGCCAGTGCCTTTTTTCGTGGAAAAGTAATTGTATTATTGTTTCACGTTTTATAAATAAATAAATAATACTACAGGTTACGATATTCTCACAGGGAATTTTATTAATGTATTTATTTTTCTTTATGGGTTTGATAACAATTGAATCGCAAATGTCTTCGTTTGTTAATGGTATTCCTACCATATAAAATAACATTGTTTCATTTGAGGCTACTTTTATATTAGCACGTTCTAGCGATTCTTCTAAATTATTTAATGTGAAATTATTTTTTATGAAAATGGATTGTGCTAATGCTAGTTCTTCATTTGATAAAATATACGAATTGACGATTCCGGCTTTGGCCCAATGAATCGCATAATTAATATTAATAATTTCTTCTTTTACAATCTTTAATTTATATTTTAATTCTATAGCGAAATTGCGTTGTACATCTTCATTAGATTGTACCGATTTTAAATTCTTATTCGAGACTCTCGTAATATTGTTTATCGTGTCAAAAATTATTTTATTTATTACTACTTGATTATTGTTATTGTCTATTATATTATTTATTTGATTTTCTAAGATTACTAAGTCGTCATGATCGGGATTTCCCGCGATCCATTTCCAGACTTTTCCTATTGTTTCTATAGATTTTTTAAATCTTTTGGGTCGGAGTCTATTTAGGTAAGTATGTGTAAGGTTTAATTCATTTATCAAGATGGGTAGAAAGGGATTTTCTGGTGTTATCTTGGTTTTAATAGTGACTATTGTCGGATGTTGTTATGTACCGTTCGTCCTTTTTCAGTGATTACTACACTGGATTTGTCTTCCTTAACTGTTTGTTTTCTATATTTTGCTGTAAGTTTTGACCCTATTCGTTTGTTTATTTTGACATAAATTACGTCTCCAGGAGTATATATTCTCATAGGTTTCCATGTTTTATTATGGTTTTCTAAATCTTTTGCCTGTCTTCTCCGAAGGGTTTCTATATTTTCCTATCGTGCATTCTCATATTGCTCTGGGTCTACTGTAACACGTCTGCCAAAAATTGTCTCAGTAGGTCGTTTCCCTGTTGTGGAATGTATTGTGTAGTTACGGTCTTGAAATGAGCGGTGTCTGCGTTCCGTTTGAAGGCAGCGCATAATTTCAGACAGGGCAGAGTGAAATCTTTCTACTTGTCCGTTAACTGTGCTTGTGTATGGGGGAGTTTCAAAAATTTTAATACCGAGTTGGTCTTCGACCATAAATTGTATGGAAGCTGAATTTATTGATTTCTCGTTGTCGATAACTATTGTTTTGGGTATACCAAAAGCGAAAAGCATTTGTCGTAAAGGTTCTCTGATATATTCTATTGATTTTGACTATATTATTTTAACTTGAGCATATTTAGAGAATTTATCTACTGCTGTTAGAACTAGTTTTTTTCCGTTCTGTAAATATCTATACACACAATTTCTCCAGAGTATTGAGGTATTGGAGTTTCTAATAGCTGCGGTTTATTAGGGTTGCGTTCATACTTGTTTTCCTTACAGACGCAATACTGTTTAATTATATTTTCTATTTTTGTTTTCATCTTTGGAAAGTAACATCTTTGTATTAGTTGATTTTTATTTTCGTCTCTATTCCTATGTGCTCGCTTGTGTTC
>NW_017537619.1:41960-65063 GCF_001853355.1 Bactrocera latifrons | reverse complement strand
TTGGTTTTTGAATGCATTTATGGGTCCTTCTACTGCTGGAATTAGATTGTGTGATGAGCTTTCGTCGGAATGTGTAGCAACTGATAGGGAGTTTACTTCAAAAGGCCTGGAGAATGTATCTGCAACTACATTGGCTTTCCCAGGTTTGTATTTTAATTCATGTTGTATTCTTCAAGCATGGCTTTAAATCGCTTTAGTTTGGAGTTATTATTTTTATTACTGAGAGCGTATGTAAGTGGTTGGTGGTCTGTGTGTATTACAACTTTTGCTACACCGTATAGATAGTTTCCAAATGAGTTCAGTGCCCATATAATGACAAGCATTTCTTTCTCGTTGACTGCGTAATTTTCTTCGGCCTTGTTCAATGTTCTTGATATAAAGTTTATTGGTTTGCAATTTTGCTCTTAAACGGCGCCTATGGCATACTTTGAGGTGTCAGTAGTTAGGTCAAACTCTTTCTTGTAATCAGGATATTGTAAAATTACGTCTTTAGGTGTCAGTGTGGATTTAATTTTGTTGAATGCAGATTTCGCTTCCTCATTTAGATTTATTTGGATTTTTTTCGAGGTTCTTTTCGACATTCTTCCTTCCTCACCTMTAAGAAGGGATGTAAGTGGCTTTGCCAATTTGGCGTAATTCTTGATAAATCTTCTATAATATCGGGATAAGCCTAAGAATGATCGTAAGTCCTTGATCGTCTGGGCGTATGGAGAATTTGATATTGATTGTACTTTGGAAGGATTTGTAGAAATTCCTTTGGAAGATAAAACGAATCCTAGGAATTCGACCTACTTTTTGAAGAATTCGCATTTATCGATTTGAACCTTCATGTTTGCTTCACTGAGGATATCAAAAATTGTGTCTATGTGTTCGGAGTGTGATTTTTCGTCTCTACTAAATATAATTATATCGTCTATGTGTACATAGCATATTTTGCCTATGTATTGTCTTAGTATGCCGTCAAGCGTACCTTGAAATATGGCTGGGGCATTTTTCAAACCAAACGGTGAACTTGTATTTCCCATTGTTGCTGTTGCTGTTTTTTCCACGTCAGATTCCAATCACAGAGAAAATTCGGTTTTCTCCTAGTTGGGAGAGATCTTCATTTATTCCAGGTATTAGATACCTATCTGCAACTGTAACTGCGTTTAGCTTCCTTTAATCTATAACCATTCTAAATTTGTTTCTGCCAGACGCGTCCTGTTTTTTAGGCACTACCCATACAGGTGAGTTGTAGGGTGATCTTGATTGTCGTATGATACCGTCGTCTAATAATTTATTTACTTTCTTTTCAACTTCCTGTTTAAGGCTAATAGGATAATGGTAGGACTTGGAGTATATAGGAGTGTCTGAATTTGTTCGAATTCCTGCAACTGCTTTTGTTGTGTAGGTTAGTTTTTCGTCCGGTTCCGAAAATAGGTTTCGGTGCTTTTGTACTAGTTTCCTAATTGCATGTTTTTCTATTGTACTCATATGTTCGTCGCGGATATGTATTAAGTTAACGTCCTGTACACTATATTGTCTCAGATAGATTATTTTCGTATTTGCTATTACCATGTAATTTTCGTTTCCTAATATGGCATGAAAAGCAATAGGAAAAATTTTAATTTGCAATTTTCCAAACTGAAAAGATTTAAATATGTATGGTGAGTAATTTTTATTTTGCCGCCTACTGAGTATTGTTCGCCATTTCTTTTCTACTAAGTTTGATTGTATGTAATTTTTATTGGTTCCGGTGTGTACTAATATTTGCATTATTTCGCCGCTCTTCGTGATGCATATGAAATAAGGTAGCGAAGAGCTATTTAGTCTAAAAAATGTACGTCAAAGAGGTCGAGTGTTTCTTCAATTGTGTCCTTGTGATTTGGGTCATTGTATGTTTGCTCATTGTAGTCGTATTGGTTATTGTAGTTGTATTGGTCATTGTAGTTGTATACGCTCTCATTGCATTGGTCCTCTGGTGGTTGGTTAGAATTTATGTAAAAGCTTCTTTGCAGTTTTTGTGGGGGGTTATTTATCATTGAAGCGTTTGATGGTCTTTTACCGGATTCCTGGGGTTTTGGCCGATTTGTGTAATTAACAGCTCTTGTCCTTATGCTTTCATCCATGTCCATCGGTTGAGGTGGTTTAGGAGGTCTAGGAGGAGCAATGTGGCATGGACTATATAGATTCTGGTTTTGTTGCCGATATTGTTGATTAAATTGATTTGGATTCCGATTTGAATGTTGTTGGATGTTAGAATGATTAAGGTTTAGTTGGTTGGTATGGTAGTTTCGTGGGTTGGAATACGTCAAGGGATTTGGTAGATAAGCTAGTTCAGGATAAGGATGTTGTTTGAGGGTTTAATGGTTGATGATATCTGGGTTGGGTGTATTGCCGTCGTGGCTGTTGCTGATTTGTGTGTTGTTAGCGAGAAGTTGATGGTGTGATAGAGGTTTGGTTATTAGCGTGAGAAGCTCTGAAGCTTTGGTTTTCTAATTTGAGACAAAGATGGAGGGCTTCGGGTAGGCTTTATGGTTCTTTAATGCCAAGTAGCCGGGGAAGATCACCAGAAAGTCCTCTTATAAAAGTATCGAGGGTTTTAGCGCAGTAATTCTCCGTTAACAAGTGGATTGCTTCTTCTCCTATCTCCATACATCCTATCTTGTTCAGAATTAAAGATAAGTGTCCATATACCTTTTGGTAAAATTCGCTAATTGTCATTCGTCCTTGTATGAGACATGTCATTTGGTACTCTAGAGTGCCTATGTCTCGTTTGTCTGCGTAGTGGGTAGTCAAGCAGCGTGAGATTGCTGTCCAGTCTAGGGGGGTGTTGTAGGATTCTAAGGCTATATCTGCCTTTCCAACTATCTTATTTCTGATGACATTTAAAATGCCGAAATACTTAGGTGTCCCTTTTGAGGGTTCGTAGATTCTTAAAATGCGTTCGACACTTTTTTTCCAGGTTCTAAATTCTGAGGCACTTCCTGAAAATTCCCTTACGGATTTCACAACGTCTGGAATCTTATCCATTTCGTTCGTGTTGTTTTGGAATTGTTTCGCCCGTAATGACCGGGTTTATTTTATTATTAAGAATATTATGTACTACCATTTTATATATTTCTTAACGGCACTTTTTAGGTCAATTATTGCCGGTTAAATTAAAACGGCTAAAAAAATTTATATTTTTGGCCAAAAATTACCTTTATTGCCAAACTGTTCTGCTTAAACTAAAATTACAATTTTTATTATCAATTATTTATAGCTTAAAAATTACTTATGCTAGCACTATTGATGTGTCACGTTATTCCACGTGTGCCGGATGTTGATTGCAATGGTTGCATTATTGTTGGTCAGCCTGGCTGTAGTTTATACTGCGCGTGCCGGATGTTGTTGGCTAATTGCTTATCGAGCATTATTCTGCTTACCGCAGTTAACTTTAATGTTGCTAACTTATATGAAACGTTTATTATTTACGTTTGTGCAGTTAATGCCGTCAGCAGGTTTGATGAGAATGTTTATACGATATTTGTCAACTTTAGCTTGCTGTCAGCAGTTTTGGTGGGAATGTTTATTTGACGATTCTTACTCTGTATGCTCTTTTGTGTAGTTTTCAGTGCTACCTGAGAAGTGAGTATCCATTAGAAAGCCTAAAGACTGAGTACAGTTCAGCCTTGTCTGCCTTCTGAAGGTAACCAATACTACGGATATGCACCGATTGTGCTATTATTTTCCCAAATCGAGACTCTTCCTCCGCATTCTCGATATCATCACAAAAAGACTTCCACTAAGTTTTTGCTTTCTTTACTTCTTTTATATGTATATGAACTTAAGACAAGAATTAGAGTGGGCTTGTCCAATAATACGTAGTACATAAAGAATGCAAGAATCAATTCAATTTAGCCAAACTATCCCAAGGAGAAGAGTAGTGGGATAGCTATCAATACTTCACCTTGTGAAACCACAGGAAATCTCAATGCCACTTATCTTCAGCGGATCTATGCATCTTTTTGTTAACAATAGCATAATCTACATTGTTTCTCGTTTCATCTCCGCACCAAATTTTGCCTCGGGGTCCTCGACGGCCTTGACAAATCTCCACCCCTCAGTTGGCTAATTTTGATGGTAGGGTCTTGCCCTTGTTCGGGATGGGATATCCTTCCTGTTTACCGTTACTAGCTTGACGGTGGCGCACCTAAACTGCTTTGTAGCACAAAGCACATATTCATCACCAGCAAGCGCTTCTCTCTTCTGGGGACAACTAGCTCCTCCGGACTCCTTTAAATTAGTGGTTTGATTATTACTTTTTAGCAAAGTATGTCCTCTTGTGGATAGCCCCCGCTGCGCAAGTAAAGACTGGGCTATCTCCTGGCAGATTAATGCACGATACCGGTCGCATGACACCTTGATCCAGCCCTTTTTGTACCTCCTACCATGGAAAGACTCCGCATTTGGATGTTGTGCTATTGACGAGCAATGAACGCCCAGGTCGAGGGACTGACATTAGCTATAAGCATCACTACTACAACAGGGGCGAACTATTGCTGGCCGTCCCTGCTTACTTCGGGAAAGCGTGATATCTATTACCAATCGGCACCCTTGGGGAGAAATCAGCAGGGGATTTTTGCTGACCAAAAAACAATGTACTTAAATGTCAAAAAATATTTATAATATAAATACCATTAAACTTCTCGAAATTTTGTTTTCTATGTGCTGATTCTTTGTTGATCCGTTAGTTGTGTGGTTGTGGGCCGTTTTTTTTTCTACAGGGTTAATGCGAAAAGTTATAAGACTTAGTCGATTTAAAATTTTTTTCAACCAATTTTTAACGCTGCGGAAGAGTTGGCGTGCCGGCTTTGGTTAGGTAGCTGTTCACAAGAAAGGCGGTGTGAGCCGTCGCGTTGTCTTAATGTAACTTTCAATCGACTGCGATGTCTTGTAGGACCCGATTTACCTTCTTTTGAGTCTCTTGAGGACTTCCACGTAAAACTTTGTGTTGAAGGTCCGTGCAGGATGAACAAACTCATGGTGATATCAAAAACAAAAAAAAGTAATGAGCATCATTTTCACTTTGCATTTGCTCATTCTTCCGGTCTTCATCACCGACCTTTTCCCGGCCCTTCAAAAAGGTCTGGTGCCACCAAAACACACCACTTCTTGCTAAATCAACATCTGGGTAATCCTGCTTCGTCAGGCGTTCCTGTCGGAGATATACCGAGTTTCACGCAGAATTTGAACGCATCTCTCTCTGCTCTAACGAACACTGCATTTTCGGCTTGCACCACTCACAAAAACACTTCGCGCGAATTGTTTGTCCTGACTGTCGCGGTACTCGAGGATAACTAACCATTCGCTCGTTCGTTAGGAACGCCCTCTACCGAATCCAGTCAGTGCCCGCACACTCCGAAGTACAGTCGCGTCGACAGAAAAGCAATCCTATTGCTTTTCGGACAAACTAGTTTTTATTATTAAGAAACACCTTCAGGTGGCTTTAACTTTAACTGTTTTACACTTCTTTTCAGTATGTGTATCGCGCCCGCAATATTTTATATCTACTAAGCAATCTTCCCAAAAATATATTTTTCAGCCAAACCGCTGAGAGAAATAAAACCTATTGGTTTGAGCTCGGAGTTGAGACTGATTCCTTTTTTTCCAAGAACTCGTAAGCTTATTAATTAATGCTTACATAAACTAATTGTCCTTTAGTGTATCTAATGTGTAAAAGATTGAAAATGCTTATCAAGCAATCGGCATCCTGTAATATTTTTTGGTGGTCTCAATATTGTTTTATTTTAAGTTGGTTATATGGAAGCAATCTTATTTATGTACATTCGTCAATGAATAGTTTATTTTAAACTTGTAAATACATATGTAAGCACACATGTCTTCACGAGTACGCTTTGAAGCTTCAGCAGAGCTTTATGCACCGAATAAATCTCTTTATTATATCCTAAAACGTAAATACCAACAATTTATACTTGCAGATGAAAGTCGAGATGTTAATATGCCTTCAGAGGACGACATAAAGAGGCAAAGAATAGCATACAGTGGGGACCAAATCTATTCAAACGCAAGTGTTATACAATTTATGTCTATAGTTATTGTCATTAATATGTTTTTCTTTCCTGAATTAAATTCTGTTTTGGTAAAACAGATTTGGTCTGGGAAATGGTGCATTAAGGATGAGCATAAGCTTCTGTCGGAATTAAGTGGTTTGACTACGAACAGTAATACAGCCTATTATGACACCCACAATAATTTTCCTTCGACAGGAGCCGCCGGAAACGATGCAATGATTTATGACAGTATTACATCAATATCGCAAAACTCGCTATATACACCGTCCCTAGGAGCATCCATTGGTAAGTATAGAACAGAAATATCTCTACAATAAAAGTGTCGAAATACTGTAATCGTTACATCCAAGCATAGTTATCTAACTTTTAATCAATCAAAACTATTAAGTTCCTGTCTAAAACTTTGCAAAATGCTAACACAGTAATCCATTCAATGGTTTTTATCATATGTAAATGTAACATGATGCGAAAACTTAGACTGCAAATAAATTATACAATTATTTTTTATTTTCTATTGATTTTTGCATTCATATAATTTCATTGCTCTTTTAATTATAACCTTTTATCAGGCAGTAATTCGTTAACCCCTCTAGTGCCTATAAATATGTCAGACATGAAACTAAATACAAGTTCACTTGAAACAAACATATCATCTTATTACACAGGTAAGCAAAGTGAGATACGTACCATAAATGTAATTTAAATTAGCTAAAACGTAGAAAACAACAAAAATATTATTATGTGATACTTTGTAAAATTGTAAATATTTTGTAGAAATGTGATAAAACCTTAATGTAAAAGTGTGAGGGATAAAACGTCAACACCTATTAAGCTACTAAACTCCAAACGGAGCGTAGCTCGGCTCTTTCGAAGTAGATGGGCATATCTCGCATAAATAATTAAACTAGTTAAATTCGTATGCAAAGAAAGTTAAAGTAGTAAAACTGATCGACTAGTATACGATAAATAATGTGGCTGTAAACGATTCCCAAATAATATAGCACTAAATTATATTTTCTCAACTTTGATTTAAATTTTTGATAAATCTTTAAACTGTCAGATTGACATACTTGTGAGCAGCACAGCTCTAATAACATTGATTATTTCCAAGCCTCAAAGCATATAATTTCCCGACTGTAGTCCGTATCATAGCTCCTCCCGAACTATCGTATTGTGCCAATATCAATTATTTGACTAATTTGCCATTGAGTCCGCGACTGACAGATAGTCTTAGTTTTAAATCCGAACTTACCGCATCCTACTATGAGCATATTGGAAACAAGTACTTTTTATCACAATATCGTGGATACAACTGTTTTATTATTGAAGTAACCTTTGCCTACCTATGGAATGGGTACATATTCTCGGATTCTCCATAAGTATATGCCTACTTAAAGCATTCTAAAAGTAAATGATCAGTCGTTAACAGTTTCAAACTTTGAGTTGATAGTGGATTTTTGTTTAACGATCTAATTTCCAAGTTACTCTCAATTAAGTATATAATAAGACGAATTAATTTTTGTACGAGCGATGACTTGTTACTTGGGCGATCATGAAAAAGTGCGAAAACTTTTTTATTTCAACATTAGAATGGAACATTAGAATTATTTCTTCATTTAGAATGAAGAAGACCTCGGCCGAAAAACTCTATCTGAGCGGACATGCCAAAAGTGGCACTTGACTGAGAATATTGTGATGGATCCCTGACGACAACCCAAATGCAAAAAAAAAACGGGAATTGGTGGCATCAGAAGGGCGTGTTGTAGGATGAGATTCTAAACCCAATTGAAACCTTTTATGTGGAAGGAAATCTCCCGCAATAATGAATTATGAAAAATCGGCAGCAGCGAAGTCATAATAACCTTTATAAACATAAAAGTTTCTGTATTCATTCATGTTAATTTAAACAAAAATCTATACGAAATTTCATAAAAAAAATATTTTCAAACAAGGACATTAATCTGATAGTTCATTTTGTATGGTTGCTATATGATATAGTGGTTCAATATCGACGGTGCCAAGAATTGAGGTTCTTGTAGGAGAAAAGAACATATGCAAAGTTTCAATTCGATTTCTCAAATCCTGAGAGATTAGTTCGCGGATATGGCTAAATGGACTCACCTCATGTTGAACTGGGTATTATAAATTTTATGGGAAGTTTTTTTGCTTATAATCTGTATTGAAATTACCACATCAAAAACAGTCATTCGCGAGTATATTTTTCTAATTTTTGGATTCATTTTAATATAATTTGAGGCAATTACAAGTTTTATTTTATTATCAAATTGACCAATAGCAAAATTATATAGTTATATCATTCACTTGAATGATACTTGATGACATGTAGTGTGTGATTGTACATATGGTAATGCGTACCAAGATGTACAGGTGTAAGCTGTGTTCGATTCGCACCTCTCTCATAAAAAATTACATGTAAAAGCACAACAAATTTTCGAGTCGAATTCGTACAAAAGAGTATGTGGATACCGCGCTGAAGAAGTACTTATAACTGCTTTCTTCAACGCTACCAAATTATACTTTGCATATTTGAGTCAGTTTTATTTTGCATATTTTTCCCAAGTAAAATCGCTCAAACGACCAATTATTCTCAAAAGTAAAAGTTTATTTGTTTGCTAAATAAACTACAATTGTTCACGGGCAAACACTAAGGTGGTACTAAAACTTTTTTAGGAAAATAAATATGGAAAACTGTAATGCGACATGAGACAGCTGGGCTATAAAATTAAAATGATAAATAAAAAGTTTCACTTTAACAACAATAGTTGCATACATAATATAAGGACATTATATAAATTTTTTATTTTCAGAAAGGGCTTATGAATATAGTTTTAATAATGTATACATACATATATAATTCGGATTTTAGTGAGTAGAGTTACTCGGCAATATCTGTGAACGTCTTTTTTGTTTTATTTGTTAAATCTACTTTTATTTCGTATAGATTTTATTTGTTACTTATTTTTATACTGTTCTCATAGCAATAGCCATAGAAAATGGGCACTATGGAACAATAGCACATGTAGATAATACAGTGGGCTCAATGAACAGTGAACCGGCATCAGTTGGTTCTCATTCTAGTGGTAATGTAGCATTACCATCCGGAATACTACCTATTGCAATTTTAACTGGAAATACTGATATTAACAATGACGATGGAGCACAAGATGATAGTATAATACCTTCAATAGAAAATAGATCAGCCATAACCACATCATTAATTAACAGAGGTGAAAGTGCCAAAAATGGCGTTCCCAACCATATCATAACAGAAGTATCCACAATGGCTGTATCGTCTAATACTCAACAACAAAGACGTTTGCTAAATGTACTTGAAAAACACAATAGAAACGATATAAGCGGTAATGTTACTAGGCGTCCTGATTTGCATTTAAATACGAATGAACAAAGTTGTGAACATCATCGCCAGCACATTCAACAGCAGGTTCTACAATCCAGTGTCATAAATTCACCTCTTATACTTCTTCAGCCAAGTGCCCAACCAAGAGATACCTCAGGCGGTGATTCCATAAATAATAATCCTGCAGAATATTCCACGATTTTACCCAATTTTAACCATTATTCGGCAGGCAAGTGCTTCACTTAGTTGAGTCATATATAAACCTGTATTTAAGAAAATGTGCTATCCGTTCAGTATTTGTACTCATTTTAGAAAAAATACGCAACACCTAACATACTTGTAGTAGTCACCTATATATTTCGTCCACATTATATATGCACTTCTTATGATTACCTCCCATTATAACTAAAACACTCTATCACTATTAAAGTGCACAATTATGTACTAAATAACTACTTTTAAACAAAATTTTATGTAGATCAACTTTTTCTAACCAAATGCAAAAATTTATCGTTACGAAATCACTCAAATACACATACTTTTCCACAAATGAAATAAAATTCTAAACTACACTGGCCAAAGAAAGTATTAGACATCTGCATTTCTTTATTTTTTCTCTGACATATTTATTAATATAACCAAACAAAAAAACGTTAACTTCGGCTGCACCGAAGCTGGGTATATTAGCACTGAAGCATTTCATTTAGTAACTATGTGTTTAGTTTGTATGGAAGCTATATGCTGTAGTAATCCGATCCAAACAATTTTTTCGGAGATTACATCACCGTCTTAAGCAGTAATCCACGTCAAAATACCACGTCAAATGCGAAAGTTTTCCATACAAGCCTTTGATTCTAATCGTTCGGTTTGTATGGCAACTATATGCTATAGTGAGCCGTTTTAAACAATTTCTTCCGATATTACATTATTTCTATGAACAATAACTCATACCAAATTTCTTGAAGATATATCGTCAAATGAGGAAGTTTCCCATGAAAGCATTTGATTCCGATCATCCAGTTTGTATGGCAGCTGTATGCTATAGTTAACCGATCTGAACAATTTCTTCGGTGATTACATTGTTGCCTTGGAAAGTCATCTATACCAATTTTTCTCAATATATCTTGTCAAATGCAAAAGTTTTCCATACCAGCACTAGATTCCGATCGTTCAGTTTGTATAGCAACTATATGATATAGTAAGCCGATCTGAACAATTTCTTCGTATATTACACAATTATCTTGTCAAATCCGAAAGTTTTCCATACAAGAACTTGATTCCGATCGTTCAGTTTGTATGGCAGCTATATGTTATAGTGATCCGATATCGGCAGTTCCGACAAGAGAAAATGACGTTTGCAAATTTTCAAAAAGATATCTTAAAAACTGTGGGACTAGTTCGTATATATACAGACAGACAGACGGTCATGGCCAAATCGACTCAGCTCAACATACTGATTATTTATATATGTATATACATTATAAGGGCGCTGACGCTTCCTTCTGGGTGTTACAAACTTCGTGACAAACTTAATATACCCTGTTCAGGGCTTTTTTAAATCAAACTATTATTTAGTTTGTAACTTGACAAATTTTATGATAATAAAAACAACAAAACTGACCAAAAACGCACTAAACAGAATAACTAAAAAAATAAAAGTAAAGTAATATTCGATAATTCAGAATCCAAATTAAAAAGCAAAATGTCATTTTTTAATATCTCGTAGTTCTTCCTTTTCTTCGGACTATATCTTTTAAACGTCGACGTATGGATTCGACCAATTTTCTTGTTATAGATATGTCTATATTTTACCATGTTCTATTATTTTCTGTTTCATTTGGGTTTTGCTTTGTGATTTAAAACTTGACTTTGAGTAGAAGTTTTGATTACTCCAGGGCAATTGTATAAAAGCAACAGATTTGTATTTAGTGCGAAATGCTTTGAGTCGTTATCTTGGTAAAACTGGAAAGCTGGTCCGATTGCGAGATTTCCTGCACTATATACATATTGCACACACAGTATGCAATTATTTTGCCATCATTTCTAAAAAGGTTAAATTTGCTTTCAAATGCAAAGATCACATTATTCCAAAATTCAGCGGGCTTATTTATGTATAATTTTATTAAACTTAAACTTTTTAAAGATATTTGGCTTTTTACGCGCAACTCTCCCCACTCCCTTCTAAAAATTTGGAATGGTTTGGAGAGTCACATCTATATTAAGGCTTTCTTTAAGGCCTTGGCATTTGTTTTGGTTTCTTTTTTGACCTTACGTACCAACGAACATTCGTTTGTTTTAGAAAATGCGTAAGGGCGACCACACAGTGGATGATTTTTAACCGAGGTCTTATCTTTCCATTTTTATAATACGAGTATAACGAACAATTGCTCAATGTTAAGTAAAATTTTCAAACCCATCGTTACTCTTTACTTTAAGCATTGGAATTCGCTCTTTTGCGTAATTGTCGATTATTTTTTTACTTTAATTTTCGGGGTATATTTTTTTCGTGCCATTTTCGTTAGCTTTTTTGTTTGGTTATTATAAAACTTATCAGGTTGCAAACTAACTAAAAGATTGGACTGTTTTTTGGTATCTTATTTGATTATATTAAGGAATATTAAAAAACAAACAAAATAATATATACATATGTTGAATACTTTCATTGACCGGTGTACATATTAATAAGTACAAGTTGAACTCCTTTCCAAAATGGCTAAATAACTATATGTATAAGTGTATATAATAAGTACATATAACAATTTTGATTTTATACATAGTCAGAAAGTTTTGACATACGAGTGCTGTTTGAGTTGTTTAAAGAACTTAAAATATTATTCACATTTCACGCAACTATTTTTTACAACTTTCGACATGAATCATGCCTCAGCAGCAGTGCATCGATGAACTTAACTCAATTTTGCGCGATGAACCTCCATCAATGACTAGCGGTTATCGATGGTATTATAAATTCAAATCATCCCAAGACGAACTTCTTGAAGCTCGTTCACATCAATTCTTTCTCCGGAAACTATTAATTCTGACTCTGGAAAAAGTGATATTGCAATTTCATTGCAGAAAAATTGTTTTCTCGTTGGCACTTTTGTGTATCACTCAAGAGAGGCCGAGAGAAATGTCAAAATAATGCTATAACGGTAATTCGAAACACGTTTATGACAAGGTGACAGGTGGTGAACCGTGAATTTATGCGAATAAGCCCGAAAGTTAACAGTAGTCCACTGTATGAATATTTCAAAATGAGCCGAAACCAAAAAAGCTACTCGCTCACGAAGCATCTCCAAACAAACGGTTGCCTGTTTTTTTAGAAAAACTAAACATGTCGTAACCCCACCTCTAGAACAATACAGAGGAGTAAAGTCTGAGTGGTACACAATCTTTCTTCACCACGGCAATGCGAGCTCTCATACATTTCATTTTTGATCACTTAAAACATGAATTTGATTAGTAAAGCACCGTAAAGTTCTGACTTAGCGTCGAAATACTTCTTTTATTTTCGTGTGAATAAAATAAACGAAGCAACCTACGTTTGTATATGTTTAAGAAAAGTAATTATCATTATTAATAATAACACAACAACATGATAGTCAAAAAAAAGACAAGACTAAATTCGACGGTTTCTCCCTATTTCGGGTCCTACGAATCGAACTGCATCATTACTTTTTTGAGTTACAATTATGGTTTCATACAAGAATTTTTATTGAAGTTTTTCATCAAAGTGGCCCATTTTAAGAGAAAGGCACATTTTTCTTCGATCTCTAACTTTTTTGATGTTGACTTTTTTGGTAAACGTTCTTTGGCAAAGCTCTCAGAATATATTATAAATATAAACCATTGCTTAGGAGTGCACTCCGGTCTGAAGGTTGGAAAAAATATGTGGATGACATGGTAGACGCTTTTGAAGAAATAGGTGTGAATATGTCCTTAAAAATTCATTTCCTTCACCATCATAAGGACCATTTTGAGCAGCAAGTTCCGACTGAATCTGATGAGCATGGAGAAAGATTTCACCAAGTCGCCGCCCCCCTTGAGCATTGGTACAGCGGCGAAAAGCTTAACTCGTTGCTTGCTGATTTGTGTTGGACATTGATAGATGACTCTTATTAAATTTAATTTATATATTGTGTACCAATTTATGATACTTATTGATAACACTTATAAGATACAAAAAAAATGAAACAACACACAAACATAGTTAGTGTAGCTTTTTTAAAAAATACAAATTTTGTTAAGTTTTTTTTTTCTAATGGTTAGTTTGCTCAGAACGTTGTCTTTGCTTAAGTTTCTTACTATTACAAAATGTCGCTTAATGTATAAGTATCAAAGGGTAAATTAAAATATTGACGAAACGTGAGGGAAAAAACATTAAAAAAATGGATTAAATTTCAGTTTTTTCAACATATTGGCTATAAGGACGCAAAAAACATTGATTTTGGGGTTTACAGTTGTCTAATAACTTAAAAACGGACTTATTCTGAGAAGCTTTGCCAAAGAAAGTTTACCAAAAAAGTCAACATTAAAAAAGTTAGAGACCGAAGAAAAATGTGCCTTTCTCTTACAATGGGCCACTTTGATGAAAAACTTCAACAAAAATTTTTGTATGAAACCATGATTGTACCTCAAAAAGGTAATGATGCAGTTCGATTCGTAGGACCCGAAATAGGGAGAAACCGTCGAATTTGGTATTGTTTTTTTTTTTTTTTTTTTTTTTTTTTTTTTTTTTTTTTTTTTTTTTTTTTTTTTTTTTTTTTTTTTTTTGAAAAAAGCTATCACAGTGTAATAATATAATATTTACAATTGTGCAAGTATTTACAAGTACAAAACTAGTATTTTATAATACAAAGTTGGAAATACCCTTTGTATTTAAGGAAAGTAGCATATATTATATCTTAAAACCCTTTGGAGTATATTTTAAAACAATTCCACAACTGGGTCCTATTATTACTTTTAATAGCTAATTTATCCATTTAATTACTTTTATATTATAGACACGTTGTTATGTATTGATTTCAAAAACAAAAGAATTTACCACAATCCCACCCTGCATAACATTAATACTATTTAACCTCTATGACTGAATACTATGTTAACATAACCTTTTTTGGCGCAATTTATCTTCTAAACTAAACAAAAAATACTTGCCAGGAAGTAATCAAGCCTAAAAATAAAATAGTAATAAAGTAAGACTAAAGCTATTCGAAATTGATGCAGGAGAGAGCTATAATCAAAATTATTTACTTTAAGCCCACTTTCAACGCGACGCTGCAGTAAACGCAACCCCTGTATGTTTTGCACTTTACGACGACATTCTTTTGTATAGTTAAAATAATTTATTTAAGTAAAATATTTATCGTAAATTTGTGGATGCATATGTATAAGTAAAATATAATTTTATGAACAACACTTCAAGCTAAGTATATGTAGTCGATTTTTTTCTATAAACTCGCGTAAGCGGAAAATGTTCAACGGATCATTCTGAACAACTTTGCATGAAAGAATATGTGTCTAAAACAGATTTCGAGCAAACGAATAAATAAATAAAGATTATTGCAAGTAGGTTGTGTAGGAGGTATGTGACATATTTGTCCGATCTGGCCGATTCTGACAAATGATCAATAGAATAACAATATGCCCCTATGCATGTAATTTCTTTTGGATGTCGGAGAGATAACGAAGAAAATTTTTTAATCCCGATAAAATACACTTGACCTAAAAAATCGCAGGCAAAGTTGTTCAGATTGATCTCTTGAACATTTCGCGCACACGCGATTTTTACGGTTATTTGGCTTCCTGTCCTCTATTAGTATGTATCCCAACTTGACTTTGCACAAAACGATTTGATTATGATCGATTATTTTCACTTAGTACTATTCATCTACGTGTGTAAGAGAGAAGTTGGATTTAAATATAAGAAAGAGAAACGGAATTAATATTTCTCTTCATCAGCATATTCTTTTTTTTTTAGCAGCTTGCGGGTCCGTTGTGGCTACCACAGACTACACCTATAATCCGGCATATTCTCAGTATGGATCAGCGTATGGGTCTTATGGATATACAGCAGGCACTGGTCTATTAAGTAAGTTTAATAAATGTAAACTATTTAATGTTTAAAATAGTTAAGCTTTATCTAATCTTCAGAATTATACCATAAGAATTTTCAACTAATTCATCGAACTATTAGTTCAATGAGTATTAGAAAGATTTTGCTCAATGTGAAAAATAAATTTAAAAAATCCAAAGTGATGTTAGTATCGAATTGTGTAAGATAATGCTTAAAAATATTATAGATAGATTACGTTTGTATTCCTTAAAAAACTCGTATTAATCGCCAATAAATTTTTGGAGCATTAAACTTTTATTTCTATTCACTACTTCTTCGATTTCTAAAAGATTCTTCTTACTACTATGACGGGAGTGAAAGTCAAACAACAGGCGCATTAAATCAGGATATGCGATCGCCTTTGGCAGCCACCCGCGCCAACTCTTTGGCGTCTGCTGCATCACCGACGGGAAGTGCCTGCACGAAATCGGAAACATCAGACATATTTTTGGTATAGTAGCTGAAAAATACAAATTGAAATACCACACATATAATCGAAATTAAGAATTGTTGCAATAATACCAATATATAACTTATATTATATTTAAGATTATAGCCAAGCACTTGCGAAATACAACTAGGAATTTAACTTTATCCTGTTGTATTTTTGAATCCTCGCAAATATATTAAGAAGACATAAAATCGAATATTACCTTCGGCAATATCAAATAAAGATAGTATCTTGAAATAATATCAAAGTAAAGCATAGAAGTTCCTAGACTAAACTAGAAGCCCTCTTACTAATATTAACAGTAGCTGCTAACCTTACTCCGTCTACTTTTACTCAAATGCTCGTTAAGAAAGGAGGTCATTTCATATACTTAAACTTAATCATGAGCAAATGTATTTAATGCTAAAGTCTAACATCAGTACAGAGGGTCCTTGAAATAGTGTTACTGAATGCCACAAAAATACTTCTACCGAATCGTTTATTACGTAAGTTGTCATTGTCGAGTTTGCATAAACGGTCAATTGTAAACTTTCGTACAAATACCAAACATCTTTTTAATATAAATTAGTAGGGCAATTCAGAGTCTGGTGCAAATGGTCTTGCATCCTTACAATTGCAAAATTGCTGCACCCTTGCAAAACAACAACACTAAAACGTCGTTGTATTATATGCAACACTGGTTTGCAAATTATCAGGTGTTGTCAAAAATAAAAACCATGTAAACAAAAAGAAGAAATGGAGCAAACCAGTTAAAAAAAAGAATAATACAAATTCTTCAGCGCTTCTTCAATTAAAGCGTCAGTTAATATATCACTAAAATATTTTTTCGGCATATTTTCCAATTTGTGCGAAAGTTTTTCTTACAAAAATTTTTTTTTTCTTCACCGATCAACTATAAATTAATTCTCTTTGCAAGGGTTGCACAGAAACCACAAACAGGACGTTCATTGTTGATGGTAAATATTTGCAATTGCATAATTTTGCAAACTGAGATGCACAGTATTCTGCATTGCCCTAGTATAAGAATGAGTTCAACATTTCATAGCACAATTGTGCCCAGCACACTTCGCATTAGTACCTTTTATCATCATTATTAACAGAGCACGAAACAACACTACACAAAACTGTGATGTTGAACAAATATAAAATACGCGAAAAAATATGTGAGGATGGGTCAAACCACGTCAAGTGTTCCATGAAAATTTCGCACGTAGGCTCCTTACATCTGTGCCGCAAGAAAAGCAAAAGCGCATAGCGCAACGTTCGATGTGCAATAAGTTTTAATAGTGGTAGGGGTTGTAACTTCGTTGTCGTGGTGTAACCTCCAAACGGTTGCGTTGTCTAGTCGGACCCGGTTTACCCCTCGTTTGAGTCTCTAGAGGACTTCCACGTAAAAGTTGTCGTTGATGGTTTGTCCAGGAGGAACAAATTCAAGGTGGACGATGCCATTGATTTCAAAAAAGACAATCAGCATCGTTTTCTCTTTGGATTTTCTCATTCTTCCAGTCTTCATCGGCGATCTCTTCCCGGCCCTCCAAAAAGGTTTGGACCACTTAGTAAAGCAATATCTGAATAAGCTTGTTTGATCACACAGAATTTAATCGCGTACCTCTGCTCTAACGAACACTGTATTTTCGGTTTGCATCACTCACAGAAACACTTTGCGCGAAAATGTTTGTCCTGACTCTCCAGGTGCTCGGAGAAATCCTCTCGTTCGTTAGCTAGGAACGCGCTCTACGAATCCAATCGGTACGCGCAAGCTCCGAGGTATAGTCGCTTCGGAAGAAAATCAGTCATATTTCTTTACGGACGAACCCTGTAAATAGCTACAAAATATAATAATGGGTCGTTGGCGAAGTCATTGGTTTACTTCTTTTGTTTTTGATACCAAAAGTCATTTGAATAAGTATATTATCCTAATGCAGTCTTAAGTATTGTCTATCATTTTTAAGGTAAAAGTAAATGGATGTTCCTAAATGATTATTTTGGGGCCCCAGAGCAGATATGTGTTTAGTAGCGGACAGATAAATGAAGAGTTTGCTTTTAAGTTTCATTCAAATACCTATTTTAAAGGGATTTTAATATAACATATAGTATGTCATTTTTAAGAGTAATTGCTTGTGTCCAATACTATCATATGTACAAAATAAATACACGTTATCTGAAGAACGGCAAAATTAATATTACACATACATTCTACTTACTTTTAGGAAATTAATATAAAAAATTTGTCTTTTTGTCATTTCTAAAAAGTAATTGCAAATTGAAAAACAGTTCTTAGCCGGATGAAATCCTGTTCAATTCCGGTACGTAGAACCGGCTATCGTGGGAAACGTATAAAGAGTGTCGTATAAAGTAATAGTGAACGCCCAACTTACATTTTTTCCTCAACGATCACTTGTGCGCAAGTTTCATCGAATGAAAAAGCACGAAGGAAACCGTTTTTTATACCTCCAACGTTCTGAGAAAGTTTTATGCCCCACCAAATTGTATTTCGGAGAAATTTCCTTTATATTTTTTAAGTTAAGCGTGTAACAAAATTACTCGAACGTGTTTGCGAGTAACCTAAACGTAGCTAATAATGGGCGATTATTTTCAAAAGTATTATCGATTTGACGAAACCGAAGTTAATAACTTATACATGATATGTAATAATTTGATCTTTGGAACTCGTAAGGTCTAAGTTCGAGTGTAACCGAACGTTTTATACTCTCGTTATATGCAAAGATCAAAGCCAATTAAGTATTATCAGGTATTGGCAAAACTTTAACTTAAAAAATGTGGCGAAGGGATTGAAATATAATTATTCGACGAAAACCTAAAAGTATTGTATTCATATTTGGTGTCTTATTAATTTACATTATAAGCATTAGACTCACTCATCCTCATTGCTATACCTGTTTCATGCCCGAGGTATTTATGTTGAAATCAATGTAATCAACTCAAATGATATGTACTCGTATGTGATATATACACAACCAAAGTAGCTAAATCAGTTGAGGAAAAGGTCGACAAGAGAAACGGTCTAACCAATTTCATTCATATTCAGCGCTAAACCTCATAATGTTTAGGAAAACATATCCATTTCATATCATTGAGTTAACTCATTTATTGACCAATTTTAAAAGGTTTAAAGTTAGCTGAAAAGTGAGAAGTCATTATATCAGATGTATTTGAGTCTGGACTGGTTGCCTTAACTTTTGATATTACGCAAGTATACGACGGTATTCCCTCTGGAATTTTTTGAAGATAACTACCACGGGAGCTCAGCTGAAATTATGGTTGAACTTTTTTCAGCACTGTAGCTATTCCGCTATTTTTTGTTATGTAGCATGTTTTGTTAGGTTTGTTATGAATGTCTGTGCGTCCTTCGATCATCTAACAAAGTAGCCGCAACACCTGACGATGCATCTGCTAAGACGATATTCTGTTGTGATACTATTAATGTCTTGATTCCAAATGGTGCGTCCAAAAACAAAAGTCTTCTTCATTAACAACAACCAGTATAATTCATAAACATATTTATGTATGTACCAACCAACCCAAAATTACTGAACCCTGGCAGTAACTGTGTGATGATATTTTTTTTTTTATATAAAGAAATATTCAAATGATTCTTACATGAAAACTGAACACATGCTTTCGATTTGAAATATATATATTTTGTGTGTGAATTCTTTTCACTTTTGATATCAAAATAATACCTGTGCAAATTTTCACGTCTTATGCGTGCGTTATGCGCGTACATACCAAAGTAGTGTTTCATTTTTATATATAAGAAGAAGATGTGAAAGCTAATTTAGTATTGAGCCATTAGTCCATATTTGACATCACGACATACTATTACTTTGTGACTTTCAATGGGATGCGTCACATAATAACCAATATATATGGTGTTGGTTTAAATTGGTCTATTAGTTATTTAGATATTGGATTTCATCTAAAGGTAAGTGGAGCCATGCCTAAAGTCCAATTTTGAGAGCTGTTCTTTTTTGTACCATCTCGGGTGTACGAACAGACAAACATTCACCCGGATTTCGACTAAAACTATTATACTTTGTAGAAACATGTTACATGTTGAGTATAAGAATATTTATTGGGTTAATGTCATAAAAGTCACTTATGTATAATAAGTATATAAATCGAAAAGATCAATGTTCGTATGTTTAAACAATTGAAAATCGTAATAATTTTGACTAGATATACTTGCTAATCATAGTTTTTCTAATGGTAATGATTAGTGTGAGTAGTATCGATAACGGGTATTCTCTCAAATATAAAAAACACCAAAAATCAAATAATGAGCGATGAAATTTCAGTAGCGAATAATATTTGTTATTTACGAAGAATGATGTAGCATTGAGTACTCCGATCCATTTGAGCAAGTTATTTTAAGTAAATATATTTCATTTGAAGTATGAGTAATAGCCAACACATAAAATAATAATTGTACTTACCATTTGTCAGCTTAATCAGAGAATATATGCAATATATATATTTTTCCGGACTTAAGTAAGCATTAAATACAAAGATTTTTTAATAAAATATAAGCAGTAATAAGACATTATATCGTACGTAGTTTCTTATAGATGTAAATTTGGATAAATTACAAGTATATGATCCGATACATTTATATGAGATAAACAATGCATTAGAATAATAAAAACAAGACAAGTCAAAGAAATATATTTATTTATTATCTATAATATATAAATAATAAAGAAATACATATGCAGGAAGTGCATAACAAATCACAAATTTAGTTAGCTTTGAGTGACCTGTTTAACACATAGTCAATGGCTATTATTTTAATGACATATGTATAACACTCATTCGAATACATATGAATGTTTATTTAATGCCGCTAGCTTAATAAAAAATACAGTATTATTAAATGTTGATTAACAGTAATTTTGAAGTCAAAGATGCTTTCGAAACCAAAAAAATTGTTTCCATAAAAAACCCCAGCTTTATAAAAACCAATATTTTTTAGCAGAAGTCGAACTTGCATTTTATGTGATTTGTGGACGAATGTTTATTTTAATAATAAAATAAATATTGCAAAGATTTACGAAACTTTAATGTCTCGAGGATGCAAATTAGTGATCACAAGCATCAGTACTTATATCATAAATCTGTAAGTAGTTTTAATATCTGAGATTATATATTGTAAACACTTTTAAAATAAAAATTTTAAATTTTAATCAAATGAGCAGCCGTAAAAACTTAAATTATAACTAGTTTATGAATAGCCGAATATTTACAACTTTCCACATTATACTATATATTTATGTTCAACAATATTTTTATTTAAATAATTTGCAGCCCAATTTGTACAAAACCTTGAAAGCAAAAGGCAAAAAGAAACAATAAATAATATCTCAATGAAAAGAATCCACTGTAAGTTATTGTTTAAATATTATTTGGGATTTAACCTTGGAATGTAATAAATTATAATAAAATCAAAGCCGGAGAAATATTTTCAGGGGATAGTGTATTAAACAAGTAAGGAATAACTAAATTCAGTGAAACCAAAATATACATATGATATAAATACAAAAACAGGGAATAAATTAAAAGAAAAAAATTTGGTACACAAGGAAGAAGACAGCCTTCAGAATTTACATATTCAAAGATAACTCACATACATACGAGTATCGCGAATTATGTGTTTTTTCAAAAATTCTTTATTTATTCATGAATATATATTTTGTCCCCTTCAAAGTAATCCCCATGAGATATTATACACATGTGCCAACGGTTTTTACAATCTTTGAAGCACTTCAAAAATCTTCTTTTTTTTTTATCTTCTTCAGCTCCTCCTTCGATGCCGTCTTTATCTCGTCAAGAGAAGCGTAACGTCGTCCTTTCATAGGCCTCTTCAGTTGAGGGAAGAAGAAAAAGTCACAGGGGGCCAGATCTGGGGATTACGGTGGCTGCGGCATCATTAGTGTGTTGTTTTTGGCCAAAAAGTGGGGCACAAGCAATGATGTGTGAGCAGGGGCGTTATCGTGGTGCAAAAGCCAATCTTTGTTCTTTCACAAATTCGGGCGTTTCTGGCGGATTTCTTCGCGCAAATTGCGCATAACTTGCAGATAATATTCCTTGTTGACCGTTCCTCCCTGTGGCAAGAAGAACTCATGATGCACCACGCCCCTGCAATCGAAGAAAACTGTCAGCAAAACTTTCACGATACTTTTTGAACACACCTCGTACATATGCAGCCTAAGTCCTGCTAGAATCTTGAGAATCATGCCTTCATCAACTAAAATGCAAAATTTCATTTTTTTTCAGTTTTAAGGTAGGGAAAAAACGTATTACATATCTACTTTAATGAAATCATTTTTTTTTTAAATTTTTGTTGTGTCTGATAGCAGTGAAGCCAGGTAGGCCCAAGTTATTGTTCCAAAAGTGACTAATGATTTGTCGATGTTAGTAAGTAATATATCAACTCAAAAATTTACAAAATCTACTTTTTTTAATATATCAATATGTAATCTACCTATCTAATAAATTTCATTTAATTTAGATAAATCAGAGATACTGAACACTCTTGTCACTGGAAATGAAAGGGCAGTTCACTTAGCCGACTTTAACAATTGACTGCATCGGGTAGATTTTGACGTTTTACAATTGGAAGTTGAAATCAATTTATTAAGCAGTTTATAAAGTAAGTGGTTTTAATGGATGGAGTCATGTGTAGAAGTTCACGCACGTGAAGAAAGTTCACTGATCGCCATTCACTTGGGAGTGGCCAGAAACGATTATTTTACATATGGCTCAAGCAGCTCATGAATTCCGGTCTTTGATCAAGTATCCTCTGGGTAGCCTAAGAACATCCGTTTGAAGGCGAGCTAAAGAAGGCGAAATATCCTCTGCATAGGGTTGTGCGCTGTGTTTGTAACCCGCCACGTAAACAATAATACCAATGAAAAGGACCAACAAGCCTCGGATGAGTTACCCCCCTTGTGATGACGACCATGGTAAACGAAATAAGGACTACGAATTGAGGGCATGCACCTGGAATGTCCGGTCCCTTAATTGGGAAGGTGCCGCTGCGCAGCTGGTTGATGTCCTCGTGAAAATAAAGGCTGACATCACC
>NW_017537619.1:35817-41885 GCF_001853355.1 Bactrocera latifrons | reverse complement strand
GCCACAATCCGCATCAAAGCGAGGTTCTTCAACATAACGCTGATTTGCACACAAGCACTGACGGGTGAAAAGGACGATGTGACCAGATCGATCATGTTGTGATAGACAGAAGACACGTCTCCAGTGTTTTAGATCTGCGTGCGCTCCGAGGTCCTAGCATCGGCTCGGACCACTATCTTGTTGCAGCCAAGATTCGAACCCGCCTCTGTGCAGCGAAAAACGCACGCCAACACACACAAGGAAGGTTCAACGTCAAGAAGGCTGCAGACAGCCGAACGATTTTCTACTCGGCTTGTACTCCTGCTCTCTAAGAGCACTCGTCAACAACTCAGTTTATAGAACTGTGGGACGGCATTTTAAACTCCTTACGTACAGCTGCAACCGATATCATTGGTTTTCGGAAAGTGCAAAAGAACAGCTGGTACGACGAGAAATGCCGTGTCGCAGCGGAGAGAAAACATATTGCCTACCTCGCAACATTACGATCGACCACAACACGTGCGTGATGGGATAGATACCGAGAGTTAAAGAAGGTTTCAAGAACGGAGCATACTCTTGTAGAACCCCCAAAGGTGATCTAGTCACCGATGCCCAGAGCATACTTAAATTATGGTGGGAACACTTCTCCAGCCTGCGGAATGGCAGTGAACGCACAACGCCAGGAGAAGGCGAACCCGATGCCCGAATCGACGACGATGAAGCAAACGTTCCATTGCAACACCAGGAAGAAGTTCGAATAGCAATTACCCGCCTGAAGAACAACAAAGCGGCGGGGGCCGATGGATTGCCGGCCGAGCTATTCAAACACGGCCGCGAAAAACTGATAAGGAGCATGCATCAGCTTCTTTGTAAAATATGGTCGGACGAAAGCATGCCCAACGATTCGAATTTAATTATGCTAAGCCCATTCCTCAAAAAAGGAGACCCCACAATCTGCGCCAACTATCGTGGGATAAGCCTCCTCAATATCGCATATAAGTTTCTATCGAGCGTATTGTGTGAAAGATTAAAGCCCACCGTCAGCAAACTGATTGGACTTTATCAGTGTGGCTTAAGACCTGGCAAATCAACAACCGACCAGATATTCAGCATGCACAAAATCTTGGAAAAGACCCGTGAAAAGAGAACCGACACACACCACCTCTTCGTCGATTTCAAAGCTGCTTTCGACAGCACGAAAAGAAGCTGCCTTTATGCCATCTTCTACAAGAGTATGCAGCTGCTGGCGTATGCTGATGATATTGATATCATCAGCGCCGTTAGTTCCGCTTTCTCTAGACTGGACAAGGAAGCAACACAAATGGGTCTGGCACTGAATGAGGTCAAGACGAAATATCTCCTGTCATCAAACACACAGTCGTCGCACTCGTGACTAGGCTCTCATGTCACTGTTGACAGTCCTAACTTTGAAGTCGTAGATAATTTCGTCTATCTTGGAACCAACGTAAACACCACCAACAATGTCAACCTGGAAATCCAATGTAGGACAACTCTTGCCAACAGGTGCTACTTCGGACTGAGTAGGCGATTGAGAAGCAAAGTCCTCTCTCGACAAACAAACACAAAACTCTATGAGTCACTCATAATACCCGTCCTGATATATGGTACAGAGTCTTGGACGATGACAATAACTGACGAGTCGACATTGCGAGTTTTCGAGAGAAAAGTTCTGCGAAAAATTTATGACCACGGCGAATATCGCCTTCGATCCATAGTTCAGCGAATTAAAAGACATCGGCTACGCTGGCTAGGTCATGTTGTCCGAATGGACGAAAACACTCCAGCTTTGAAAGTATTCGACGCTGTATCCGTAGGGGGAAGCAGAGGAAGAGGAAGACCTTCACTCCAGGTGGAGAAGGACCTGGCTACGCTTGGAATATCCAATTGGCGCCACGTAGCGAAAAGAAGAAAGAACTGGCGCGCTGTTCTTAACTCGGCTATAATCGCGTAAGCGGTGTCTACGCCGATTAAGAAGAAGAAGACGAACATTTCTGAAGGCAATGAACTTTGTATTTTGTGTGGTTTTCTGCATTGAGTTATAAAGCCATATCGTCACCTAAAATTCAAAATAACGTAACAACATTTTCTGAAATTCAGAGGGGAAGGAATGAAATATGTAATAAAAACGAACATGAGTGAAACATAATTTAATTGTTGCTTAAAACGGGGTTATATCTGATAGCAGACACTTTAAATGTTGGAAATATGCACTTACTATATGTAAGCAAAGATGTACTGGAAAAATTTATATTTGTATACCCTACAAAGAATTACGTAAACTTTCTGTTACCACACAGTCGTATCAGAGAACGTTTATCATCGAGAAGGTCACGATTAGGGATATTGCAATTTTGGGACATTTACTGTTTTGGATGAGCATGTTTCACCACACCACAGAAAAATTATTARCGTGTTTCACCACATTTAATATCAGGGGACACGAAAATTGCACAATTGAGCTTTTTCAGTGTTAAATGAGAAAAAGTATGCTATTTCCGATGTTAAGGAATGTACGCTTACAGATTCGTATATTTGCAATCAGTGCCGCCTTAGCCTCGAGGCAAATAAGGCAAGTGCCTAAGGGCCCATCGGTACTTAGGGGCCCACTAAAAAAATTAGAACAACAAATTTGTACTTGTTGAAAGACAATGCAAAAAAAATTATATGTATGATAGCGACGCAGCGTAAATAAAAAGAACAAAAAAAAATTACTCAAAATAATTTATTTGCTTATGCGAGCCACTTGAAAAGCACGCTTAAACAACAACAATTTCTCAGAAAAGCAACCGGCGTCAAAGCAAATTTTTTTTTTTTCAGCAATTAAAATATTTTTCAAGGGTACGCTTCAGCAGAAGCACATAATGTCGGCGCCACAGATTAACCGTTATGTCCTTCAGACAAAATTATATACGAGCAGACAAAAAATATAAGAATATTTGCTTCTTCTGAAGACAATTTACAACAGTGGTCGGCAAAATTTCATTTCCAAGCCCATGGGTTTGCAGCAGTCGACGCTCTGCTGACACACATGTTCCATAAACTACTTCGCTCAACGCACGATGATGTGTGTTCGGCTATTGCGTCGCTGCTAGTACTGCAAACAWTGTACTACAAACATGAACACAAATACGAGCACAAAAGCAGCAAAAACGCATACACGCTACAAAGCCCTCAGTAGCATTTGCGTGCCTCTGATTTACAATAACAATTATGTTACGATCAATAATGAATATTTGTGCAAACAAGAAACTGTTAAATTCTTTCTTTCTGTTATTTTTATGGCATTGCAGCAGCGCATTTTGCGAGAAGCATTTTTTCTATTTAAAATTTAAATCCACTTGCGCAAATGCTCTTAAGCTGTGAAGTGCTTTAAATAATTAAAAATATTAGTAATATAAAAAATTCATTCATAACCGGAATTTTCTCAATATATTGTTTTGCGGAACAAAAAGGAATGTACCTATTCAAATTATTATTTTTATTCATTATTTATTTATTTTTTTTTTTTTATTTAAGGCAAATAATATGTCTGACAAAAAACATGGAAGTGGAGCACAACAACGTGCTCTTTACGACATTATGGCAACGGTGAAAATCGAAATCTTACCAGTTCTATTTTTTTCGTAATCATATAAGTGGGTGCAAAATTAAAAGAGAGTGGCTAATGTATTCTCCATCTAATGGGAATGTTTACTGTTTAGCATGTGTTCTCTTTGGTGTTTCTCAAAAACAATCACAATTTCAAAATGGATTTTCTGATTGGAAAAATGCTGCGCAACGAATTCAAATGCACGAGAAAAGTGAAGCACATCGAACAAGTGTGCAGACATTGATACGCAGGCGCAGTACTCTTGGACGAATTGATTCCTCTTTGGAGATTCAATTCAACAAAGAAGAGAATATTAGGTAAAGGTATGTCATCGGAATTTATTTCATCTCGTGGATTAGCATTTCGTGGGCAGAATGGGTATTTTAGAACTATTGGCGCAATATGATCCCTTCCTCAGTTCACACTTATCTAAATATAGAAATCAAGGAAAGGGAAAAAATTCATATTTATCTGCAACCATTTGTGAAGAAATTATTGAAATCATGGGCGACAGAGTTGTGAATGATATAGTGAAGGATGTTATTGACGCCAAGTATTTCTCCTAAAGTGTTGATTCAACGCCAGACATAACACATACTGATCAGTTGACTTTAATTTTAAGGTATGTTCCAAATTTAAGCGGAGAAGCAATGGAACGTTTTATAACATTCCTTCCAATTGAAAGCCACACGGGGGAAGACATGGCTAACATAATTTTAAATAAATTTAAAAAAATTAATATCGACATAAAACATTTGAGGGGACAATCTTACGACAATGCATCAAATATGTCCGGTTGTTATAATGGGCTTCAAGCGCATAATAAAAGAAATAGTCCGCTCGCACATTACGCTCCGTGTGCTGCACACTCATTAAACCTAGTTGGAGCACATGCTGTAGAAAGCTGCGTTGGAGCAATCTCATTTTTCGGATTCATGCAAACACTTTACAACTTCTTCTCGCAGTCAACTTATCGTTGGGGGACTTTGCTTAAATGTCTATCAGAAGATGCTAAAACTAAATCTGGTTCATCATTTGTTCTGAAAAAGCCTTCTGACACAAGGTGGTGTGCTAGAGCTGATGCCACTAAAGCTTTATCAAATGGGCATACAGCAAGCTTTACATGACCTAATAAACAACGTAAATCAGAAACTAGAAGTTATTCACGAAGCTAAGTGCTATTAAGTTTGGAGTGTCATTCTAGCGCGGATTAATGCTGTTAGTATATCTTTACAAAACAAACAAATTGAATTAATTTCTGCAGTCAATCTTTTAAAATCGCTGTTTGACTTTTTCATCGCAGAAAGAGAAAATTTTGATTACTACCTTACTAAAGCCAATGAGATTATTGATACTGAATGGACTGATGAAAGCCAACGTAATAGGAAACAAAAAAAAAACAAAAATACTATGAAGGAAATGCAGAAGATGTTGTGTTTAGAGGACAAGATAAATTTAAAATAGAAACATATTTGCCAATATTTGATAGGCTTTGTGCAGAGTTGAAAAAACGCCTTGAAGCATACTCAGAAATACAAAACTTATTTGGATTCCTAACAACGTTTTTAATAAAATCTGATGAAGAATTGAGAAATGATTGTGAAAAGTTTAGAAAGTGTTATTTCGAAGACATTGAATGTTACTTCGCTGAAGAAATGACACATTTTAAATATTTTATACTGACATTAAACGATTTAGAATCTAACAACTTTTTGTCGGCTCAGGAGTCTTATAAAATAATTGTTCATAACATGTCACAATCTTCATTTCCTAATGTCATGACAGCCTTGAAAAGCTGTAGCTTTTCAAAATTAAAATTAGTTAAGAACTGTCTACGTTCATCAATGACTCAGAATCGCTTAAATAGTCTAGCTGCCATCAACGTCATACGTTCATCAATGACTCAGAATCGCCTAAATAGTCTAGCTGTCATGGCAATAGAAAATGATGTATTAGAAAAAATCGACTTTGAAGATGTTTTAAAAATTTTCACTACCATAAAACTTCGAAAAGCGAATTTATAAAGTAAGCTATTCAACTATGTATGTACCTCGAATGTCAAGAAAAAAATATTTTTATGAATTAATAAAATACTAAGTTTAATGTAAAAACTTTTTTTGAATGTCTTTCTTTATTAACTGTTTATTAAAAAAAATCACAGGGGGCCCAAGATAACTTTTGCCTTAGGGCTTTCACATGGCTTAAGACGGCCCTGTTTGCAATGCACAAACGACTCTGCATATAATTTATATATGTATATGTATGTATTTTCTATATGTTATATTTTATATCAAAGTGCACAAGCATGTACGTACAAATTGAACTATTTCATGATGAATTCCTTAAAACCTTTTGAAATATGTAATAAAGTCATATTTATGTTGTTAACTAAATATTTTAATATGTAGGTTTGATAAGATACATACATATGTATTTATTTATATAAGTGAATAAAATTCTTAAACTTTTTATTAATATT
>NW_017537619.1:31037-35576 GCF_001853355.1 Bactrocera latifrons | reverse complement strand
TTGCAAGTGTTGGCGATGCTGTTAGGTGTTAGTGAAGAACAGAAATGATTACGAGGGTGCCCGCTGGACTATTGTGGCTTAACTCCTCTCCTTCTTAAAGAGGGATGTCCTCGGTCCTGGATATCTTGTGTGTTGATTTGTGTTTACAAGTAATGTATTTATTGCGACATAGTTTAATTGTGTTGCAAAAAATTTAAATCCACAATCTGATAGGACATATTGCCTCCAATGCGTATGMGGGAGTAGCAGCTCAATGTGGCCAATAAAACTGGATGCAGAGCTAACAAAGTTTCCTACGTCACGCCGTGAGATTTCTTAATGATATACCCGTATGCATTGAGTACATTGCTTTAAATCATAAGTGAGTGGAGTAAGCGGTAGAGGTTTCATACAATTTTGCTTACTTACTAGAATAAATATACCTTACACTATTTGTTGAATAACAGAATTGTTGAGTACCAAATATGTATTAAACTCTTTTCAATGAAATACTAAATGATTTTAAAATGAGAACAAAAATGTGAAACGCTCAGCTTTGTGCCGTTGATTTTAATTTTACTTTGTGGCTTTAGAGAGGATAAAGCACACTTATCTTAATAATTTAACAATAAAGACAAATTTTGTGTTTCTGATTGAGGTAAGATTTATACCTATTTCAAAATATCTTTGTGAACTACCCTCCCTTTAATAAGAACCGTAGTTCCCAAGTCTCTTTCTATTATCTGTTCAGCGTAAATTTATTACCAAGTCTGGTGTTTCTTTTTACCAGTACCCTTTCGCCTGGATGATATTTACGTTCTATTCTTTTTTTGTTATGAGTATTTAGCTCTAGTTGCTGTCCATGCTTTAATTGTGCCGGTATTTCCGTGCTTATATTTGTATTTTCATTCATAGGTCGAAACATATCAATTGGCCTTTGCTTGGTTACCGAATGAATTGTTTTATTGTATTCGATAGTCGCCAACAAAATTAAATCCCGCATGTCCTCAATGCCCCTTTCCAATTTAATGCATCTAGCAATCTCTATCAATGTGCTGTGGAACCGTTCCACCTGCCCGTTAGATGCACTGTGCAGAGGTGGAGCATTAACAATTTCAATACCAAAACTGTTAGCAAGGAGATATGTGACAGTATTGGAATTAAATGACTTCTCATTATCACAATAAATGGTCTTAGCATTAAAATTTTGAACCTGTTGAGAATATATCAATGTGCAATATTTCTCCTAAATATGAGGAGATTGGTGTTTCAGCTATTTTATGCCGTTGATGATGTCTATTATATTTTGATTTTGAACAGATTTTGCAGTTTSCTACCGCTTCTTTTGCTTTCTTTTCCAGTTTTGGAAAAAGTAATCGTTGAAAATTTGTTTAACAATTTCTTGTACTGCGCGGTGAGCGCGATTATGTTCTGTTATTATAATTTCCATCTGATCATTTGGCTCAAAGATATCGGTCACAAATTTCTTAGCAGATTTAAGCTTGGTACTTGGAAATAATTGTACAAGATCATGTTGGATATGGGCTAGAATAGGCAAGCTGCAATGAATTGCATTCACTACGTTTGTGTTTACAAGGTCTTGAATAGTTCCTAACAGAGTGTTTTTGTCACGAAAATGAATAACATGTCTTGTCCTATTTCCAAATACAATAAAAGTTCGTTTAGATGGGTTCTCAGCTTCTTCAATAATAATCTGGTTTTTGAAACAATTTATGGGTTTTTCAACTGCCTGTATGGTATAAGTCAAAGACCGTTCACTATGAATTGTTGCACAATCGGAATTCGAATCCTGTTCTACCAAGTTAACCTGCTGTCGCGGCAAAGCATCTGCGACATTTTTCTCCTTTCCCGGTTTGTTGTGCAATTTTGCGTTATGCTCACCAATAAATGCCCTCCAACGCTTGAGTTTTGCATTGGGGTTTCTATCGGAAACTGCAAATGTTAGTGGTTGGTGGTCTGTGAATATGTTCAAGTGCTTTACACCGTAGAGATAGTTTCTGAGATTTTTTAATGCCCATACTATGGCCATGAGCTCCCTTTCGTTTGTGGCAAAATTAAGCTCATTACCTTTCAAGTTCCTAGATATAATGGTGATTGGCCTGCCATCCTGAGACAAAACAGCACCCAGGCCATAGTTAGAGGCATCGGTTGTCAAATCAAAAGGTTTTTTGAAATCAGGGTAGGCGAGCATTACATCTTCGGATATTAAAATACTTTTCAAAGTATCAAAAGCTTGGTATTGCCTTGAATCTAATGTTACTTTTACTTTCTTAGACTGATTAGCGCTGACTTTTCCATTCTCACCTTTTAGAATGTCGGTCAAAGGTTTGGCTATGCTGGCAAAGTCTTTGATGAAACATCTATAATAGCTTGCCAGTCCCAAAAATGATCTAAGAGAGTATAAATTTTCGGGGGCTGGGAAGTTCAGCATTGTATGTACCTTGTCCGGGCACGTTTTAATACCTCCTCTTGAAACGATAAACCCGAGATACTCGATTTCGTTTTTAAAGAAATGAGACTTTTCTACTGATACCCTCATATTGGCATCATATAGGCTCTTTAAAACCCAGTTTACGTCCTCAATATGTTGCTCTTTTGTTTGCGAAAATATTAATATGTCGTCTACGTAAGCATAACAGCTTTTGTCTATTCGTTCCCTTAGTACGTCGCCTATGGCCCTCTGAAATATGCTAGGCGCGTTTTTTAAACCGAATGGAAGTCTGCAAAATTCATATTTGCCATTGCTTACGGAAAATGCTGTTTTCTCCATGTCTCGCTCTGCGAGTTCGATCTGGTGAAAGCCCGATTTTAAGTCAAGTGTTGAAAAGTATTGCGACTGACCTATGTTAGACAAGATCGACGTTACATTAGGTATTGGATACTTGTCATCGATGGTAACTTCATTCAACTTTCGGAAGTCTACCACCAGGCGTTTTTTCCTGTTCCCTAACTCATCGAAGCCTTTCTTGTCTACCATCCAAATTGGATTATTATAGGAAGATCTAGTGGGTCTAATAATGCCATTATGCAAAAGCTCTTTTATTTCATTTTTCACAAAATCTGCTACGCCTAGTGGATAAGGGTATAACCTAGAGTATATGGGCTCTTCACGTTTTATACGAATGGTTGCGACTATATTAGTGTTATATGGTAAAGACTCATTTGGATCAGCAAACGCATTTGATCGTTTACGTATCATTTTTAAAAACTCATCTTTCACTGCGAGGGGTACGCTTTCATATTTAATTTGTATAATATTTATGTTTTCACATTCACTAAATAATAACTTTTCTATCCCAAAGTCGTGGGTAACAATACCTTTCTTCAAGTCCACAATGGCATTAACTTGCGTGAGTAAGTCAAGCCCAATTATCGCATCAAAATTTATTAATGTTGGAAAAATACGATTCCTTAAAGGTACGATTCCTTAAAGGGCCTTATATAACTTTTTGAGGCCCCTGTATCTATTAACATTTTTATAATTCTTTTCTCATCTCCTATTGTTCTGCTAACCCAAGGCAGCAGTGACCTTTCCCTAAAAAATGTATCTCGTCCTCAATATCCTTCTTATAACTTCGCTCTTTACCAAGTCATCGTAAGAAAATTTATGTTACCAGTATTTTGGGGAAACTGTCTTTGCCTAGACTATTGAAAATTATTGGCTTTGGTTTGATCTAAAGTATCGTTCGGCGAATTTTTGAGCTCAAAGTTTGATGGACGACGAAAGCGAGACGTTGACGGATCTATTTGCATTGGTTCAGGTCTTTCCTGCGTACCGTTTTGAGTAAAACTACGTTTTTGTTGCCCATTGTAATTATGCTGGAAATGTGGACTCTTATGGGTATTCAAATATTCCAACTGACTATTGTTGTTTTCAAGAGACCTTCTATCAGAAGGTTGGTTCCTGCTATTATCATCAAAACGCTTTGAAAAAAATGTCGCGAAAGTGTAGCGTTCATAATTCGCTTCTAGCTCCTGGGCAAGGGCCAAAGCAGACGGCAAGTCAGTTGGCCTTGAAGAAAATAAAATGTCACAAAGAGGTTTTCTGAGGCCAGAAATAAAGACGCGTAACGCATCCGTTCTGTATTTTTCATTTGTGGAGTTCGCTAAATTGTAGGTCGGCTCGTATTTCATTATGGTTTTATTAGTAAGAAGTGTGAGCTTTCTCTCCACTTCATCATAAAATTGTATAACCGCAAGATTCCCCTGCCTTAAAGTACTAAGCTCCTGCTCAATCAAATAAATAGGTCGTTTATCTGCATAGGTAAAATCTAGCCCAGCTATAATGATCTTGAAATTTACCACAGTGTTGAAGGAAGCTAGAACATTGTCTGCYGGACCCCTAATTTTGTTCCGAATTATTGCCACCGCTTGGTAGTGCTTTGCGCTTCCTTCATACCTCTCATAGAGTTTGTAGGCCGTGTGCGCAGCCTGCCTCCATGAAACATAATGCTCTTGTTTGCCGTCAAATTCGGGCAACGATTTGGTAAGGTCAAAGGTTTCGTCACATGGGCCATTTCCTACAATTCTAACCTTTTC
>NW_017537619.1:19772-30008 GCF_001853355.1 Bactrocera latifrons | reverse complement strand
TTACTTATTCAATTCCAATAAGAATCAGGTGATCGTTCCTTGCTCTTCCAGAGTAACTCAGAAGTTACGTTATCCRACTCTGCTCAACATACCAGTCAAAGAACTCTCTCACTTGTTAACCGCAAATGTTAAACTTCATTATTAGCTTAAGAATAAAGTTACTTGTTGGCTCTACGTTGTCATACAGACAGATCGCTCTCCCAGCAATCAACTTACTCTTGCTTTGCAAGTGTCGGCGATGCTGTTAGGTGTTAGTAAAGAACAGAAATGATTACGACGGTGCCCGCTGGACTATTGTGGCTTAACTTATACATACATACATATTTATTTGCTTTGTTAACATGTTAAAAGGCCAAGCAGCCGCACATATTCACGTATGTATGTAATTATGTGAGCATGTAAACAAATTTGCAAGGACCATACGCATAATCTTTATAAATTTGTCTACCCACAACTTTATATATAAATGCGTACACTTATTGCTTCATGCGAAACCTCCGTTGTCACGTAACCAATGTCCGAAGCTCACGTTTTGTCAAAGAGTCAATGTGTCGAAAAACTGACGTGACAACAAAGCGTCACAACATTGTGTTGTTGGTAGAAAATCCGAGCTGTGCAGAAAGCATAAACCAACGATCGCCAATTGTCACTGCTTCCCTTTCCGCTGTAATACCTTCTCCAACAAAGCGTAAACATGTTTCTCTATGAGCTTACAGACATATTGACGCAGATTTTTGCAAGCCGCGGAAAAATATTTTAAATGGACAAGCGCTAAGTTGCCACTTTCCTTACTTCTTTTTGTGAAGAAACATCAGAAAGTCGTTCAGTTTATGATTTTCAGCTTTTGCCATCATCGCGAAAAGACCCTTGTAGGCAAGGGCATGCTCGGGGAGATACAGCGTCTGTTTTTATGAATACAGCGAGTTTGCCTGTTGAAAGTTGAAAGTTCCTGAATGAAAATTTTGTTGTTGTGTGTTTTTCTACAAATTTGGGCATCGACTATTTGTATTTTTTGTAAAACATTTTTTGCAGTTTTTGTGGGCGCCATATTTACATGTATATACTATATATGTATATATGTGTATGTATTCATATATGAAATTATGTTATATTATCAAATGTAACAAACATTTAAGAAACAGCTCTTTTTCGCACATTAACTACAATAATTTTTTTGGCATTATTTAGCATTATTTAATTAGAATATTATCAGTTATGAATGTATTCATAAACATACGCAAAATGATAATCATATCAGTTAATATGATTGCATGATTGCGCTCATCGCATTTTGTTAGCTTTTGACAGTTCACACTCTTATCCGAGTGGCCTTTCTTTATAATTTACGTTCTCTGGTCGTATTTACCCAAGCGGAATGGACGCGGATTGCTAGACGAATAAGAACTTTCATCTCGGTAGCTTTTCTGAGAATTGTTTGGTGAATGATGTTTGTGTCTGCAACAATAACACTTCCCATATGATCTTATAGTGGACAGCAACTGATATACAGTGTCAACATAAAAAATAAGAAATTTTGTAGTCACTATTGCTTTGGAGCCTATCAAATAATTGCGCCAAACACTTTAAGTGTGTTGGTGTCGGTGGCTCTCGTCGGCTACACGTACGCTACACCGACCTATTGTTGGCTCTGTTTGATGAAAATCAAAAACTTTGGCTATTTCTATTTGACGGACGATAATTTGATCGTCTCCACTCATGTTTGACAAGCATGAGCTTATTTGCAGTCTAGATTTCAAACTGAAAACATATGTATACGGACACGGAAAAGTGTGAAGTGAATTCAACTAAGTGCAAAAAATTTTATATTTGTCTTAAAGACGTGTGTGAAATTTTACAATAAAAATTTATATTACGGTTAATTGAACGGTTAATTGAACATTATCAAATTTTGGAGAGATTGTGGAACACGAAAGTAAAAGTTTACAGCAATAGAGCAAAAAGAAAACAATACCAAATACCAAATATCGAAATTTATAAGGAGCGATATCCCAAGGCAACAATAGAGGATTTAAAAAATATTTAATATTTTAGGCGGGAGAAACAACGATTAGCTGACTGTGAGAGAAGTGGTGCTGGAGCTGAGGATTCCGCTGAATCAAATTTGTTTTATTATACACATCATATAAATCGTATATTTCGAAAAACTTTTATTTTTAGAATATAATATATTTATATATATTTATTTTTAGATTATAAACATACAAAATGCGTATTGTTATGCGTATTTCGTTTGTCAAGAAACTGTCCCTTCATTGCAAAAATATTCTGCAAAAGTCTCGCGAATTTCTTTAGTTTTATTTGAAGCATTCCGCATTTGTGTACATTCTAGTGCATTAAGATGTATGCTTTATGCCATTTTCCAATAACCATTATTATCAATTATATCGGTGAATGAATACACGCGAACTTGAGCGCAAAAAATAATGCAGATAGCAAGAAGCCAAAACAATGCTGTGCTGTTTTAGCTCGACGGAAATGGTAGTTTGTAGAACACCAAATTGTGATACTAATATTCCAAACACATTCTCAACAATTCTACGCGCTCTACTCATCTTGTGGTTAAAGATGCGTTCTTTGCTCTATTGGTGCCAGAATAGGGTTTCAAAAGGCTTTCATGCATTTTAAAATCATTGTCTCCAATAAAAATATATGGCAGAACATTATAAACAATTGTTGTAAATTTCCCAAAATCATTTTTTTTTTTTTTGTAAATCCACCATTAGAAATACGCCCATTTGTATCAACATCCGCAACCATAAATTCATAATTTGCATTCACAGTTACCATGAGAACAACACTAAACTGTTTTTGTAATTATAGTAGGATTACCCTGCAATATCTAGATATGCTTTCAGTCCAATACGCCTATGCAATTTGGAAAATTCCAAAGTTCATAAAAATCGCTTTGTTAATATTATTATATTTTCAAAAATAATAAATCCAAGGGATCTAGAAGAAATTGCTGTTTTAAATTTAAGATCTTCTATTTTATCTCCAGTCGCCAAATATCTAAATGTTCCTGACAAACGCATGTTAGCTGGTATTGCTTCTCGTATCACTGTGTTTTTTATTTTAATTAATGGCTCCATCTTGGTTAATACAGAGTTCATTAAATGTGTCGCAATCCATTTGTAAAAAGTTACAATAATCTGTGTTGCTGGATATTTGTAATTCTGCGAGAAGATTTTCATGCGTAAACTTATTCCACAGTTTGTATTAATTTTACATCCACTCTGCCTTCTACTTTTCCAATTTATTTTTATTTTATTTTTTTTTTCATAAGAACTGCAGTACATGCTAATAACAGAAAATCATCAGCCGACGCTGACATGACGACCAGGAATAATGGTCCAGTGTGAGAGCGCCTCAAAATAAGCATTTTTTATAACGTTTTCCATTATGGTCAGATTGAACAAAATAAGAATTTTTGGGCATTTTAAATTAAAAAATTTTTAATCATTTTCCATTGAAAATAATACTATGATGCCTCAAATTATTAACGTTTCATCAAATACCTTTAAATTTCACAAATTTATTTACTTTTCATTGTTCTACATTTTACTTATACCACTTATAGGACTTGAACTCCTTTTACATATTCTCTAGTAAGATTTCAATCTGGCCATCGCTAGTTTCCAATTGGTAAGCGTCAAAACTTACTGAACTCGATTAGCTGTCAAAGTTCAGTAGGTTTTGACGTTTAGCATTTGCTCTCTCATTTCCAGTGAGGAGTTAAACATCTCTTTTACATGTTTATTTGGACTTTTGAGTTTCGTCTTCAGGGCACTTTACCGAAGATAACTTGATACGAGACTCTTTGGTTCGAGAGAAAGCTGTCAAAACTCGCATTTTTAATAACATTTGCCAGTGATGCGACTGCTGAAAAATATTAGCTTGGATATTAAATAAATTATACAAAACACTAAATGAAACACTTTGAAAATGCATACATATATAAATACTAAAATGCAAAATCATTAATTAATTTACATATACATTTATTTTGCCAAAATATGTCCCAAGTAATTATAGCTCTGCTCTTCCTTTTTCACTAACTGCTGGTTGACGGCACCCTGATTGTGTTTTGTTGCCAGCTCAGAACACAGGTCAGGGTGCCCTGCCAGCTGACAAGCGAGAGAGAAAGAAAAGAGAGTCTGGTCATGTTATCTATGACATTACTTTAAAGAGGTTTCACGTATACGCACTGTTACTCTGTGAGCGATTTCAAATGGTATGGTTTATCACATTATTTATCACGTGTTGGTGAGCACGGAAAAAAGGAGCCCAGCGAGAAATTGGAATTAAAATTAATCAAAATTATAAAATAAATTACATTTTTTTTAATAAAGACTCCATCGGAAAACGGATTACCCTGCCTAACAATCTCCAAACTAATGGCACTTGATAGCTGTGTTTTTAGGTTTTCGTTAACACGTTCACTATAATCTAAGTATTCGTTTTTACGTTTTTTTTTTTTGGAAAAAAATATATTTTTTTCTTTAAAAAGACATTTTCGTTCTTTTCCATCTAAATAATTAATAGTATAATGAAAATTAACAAAATATCTTTTAAGGATATATTCCTTATTATCTTTAAAAGACTTGGAACATAAAAGACATTGCATTGCAGGGCATATTTGGTTTTGCGCTATAGTCTGGCGTGATGTTAATTCGTTGATGGCTCGACAACGACTGAACGATAAAGCGTAAAAGTGGGCATACAGTGGGTTCGATCGGTATGGTCTTCTGCGCGTACCGATCCATGTTCGCGAAAATGTTTGATTTTTTACGATCCGTGCGCGCACATGTGTGTCGTGTATGGCGTTGTGTGCGCACAAAATATCGTTTCTCTCGTGTCGCCGAACAGTGAAAATCGCGGACGAACAATGGCAAGTGTTAAGAGGGGAGCTTCAAAATATCAATTTTTTTAAGATTTTTTTGGAAGGGAAAGAAATAATAGATTCAAGTGAAATTTCTAGGCTTTATAGTTATATATTTTAACATCCTTCACAAATTTTGGATATGAAATCTTTGATATCCTGCCTTTGGGAAGCAATCACCCGATTCATCTCGCATGTGCATTTTTCGGACGGCGGGCAAGATGCAGGTCGCAATTTCTATCAAAAACAAAAAATTCTGAGAGATTAATTTTTTTAATAATTTATCTTCTAGATAAACTAAGAAAATTAAAAAAAAAATGTAAGATTTAAAAAAAAAAATTTGAAAAAAGTGGGTTTTGTCCAAAACTAATTTTACTTAATGTTGTTTAAAAATATATTCAAACTTGACTTTCTTAGTTTATTTATTATATTTTAAATAGAAGATACCTTAATGTCAAAGATAGCAAACTTTGCCCCATATTCCATCCAATTAATAACAATCGTAAATTAAAAACCGAGAAATCGTGCGTCAACGCTTTCGCTTTTCGCCCAAGCCCTCACATATCTGCTAGACGCTCGGCCACTATTTCCCTTCTAGATTCGATAATATTTCGAATTCCCATCTATAACTTTGATGACATATTCTTAGATAATTTTTAAAGAGAATGGCACTAAACGTACAAGGCCAGAAGAAGGCGAACCCGATTCCCCAATCGATGACGATGGAGCAGACGTTTCATTGCTCGACCATGGAGAAGTTCGAATAGCAATTACCCGTTTGAAGAACAACAAAAGCGGCGGGGACCGATGGATTGCCGGCCGAGCTATTCAAACACGGCTGCGAAGAACTGATAAGGAGCATGCATCTGATTCTTTGTAAAATATGATCGAACAAAAGCATGCCCAACGATTAGAATTTAAGTGTGCTCTGCCCAATCCACAAAAAGGGAGACCCCACAATCTGCGCCAACTACGGTAGGATTAGCCTGCTCAACATCGCATATAAGGTTTCATCGAGCGTATTGTGTGAAAAATTAAAGCCCACCGTCTACAAACCGATTCGAGCTTATCAATGTGCCTTTATAATGGAAAATCGACACACACCACCTCTTCGTCATTTTGCAAGCTTTCGACAGCACGAAAAGGAGCTGCCTTTATGTCGCGATGTCTAAATTTGTTATCCCCGCAAAACTAATACGGCTGTGTAAACTGACGCTGAGCAACACCAAAAGCTTCGTCTGGATCGGGAAGAACCTCTCCGAGCCGTTCAATACAAAACAAGGTTTCAAACAAGGCGAGTCCCTATCGTGCGACTTCTTCAACCTGCTGCTGGAGAAAATAATTCGAGCTGCAGAACTTAAYCGAGCAGGTACAATCTTTTATAAGAGTGTACAGCTGCTGGAGTATGCCGTTGATATTGATATCATCGGCCTCAACACCCGCGCCGTTAGTTCTATTTCTCCAACACTGGACTGGACAAGGAAGCAAAGTGGATGGGTCTGACAGTGAACGAGGGCAAGACGAAATATCTCCTGTCATCAAACAAACAGTCGTCGCACTCGCGACTTGGCTCTCACATCACTGTTGACAGACTTTAAAGTCGTATTATGGAGCAGAGGCTTGGACTGTGACAACAACTGATGAATCGACGTTGCAAGTTTTCGAGAGAAAAGTTCTGCGAAAGATTTATGGTCCTTTGCGCGTTGACAACAGCGAATATCACATTCGATGGAACCATGAGCTGTATATGATGACATTGACATAGTTCAGCGAATCAAAAGGCAGCCGCTACACTGGCTAGATCATGTTGTTTGAATGGACGAAAACACTCCAGTTCTGAAAGTATTCGACGCCGTACCCGCCGGGGGAAGTAGAGGTAGAGGAGGACCTCCACTCCGCTGGAAGGACCAGGTGGAGAAGGATCTGGCTACTCTCGGAATATCTAATTGGCATCACGTAGCGAAAAGAAGAAACGACTGGCGTGCTGTTGTTAACTCGGCTATAATCGGGTAGCGGTGTCTACGCCAATTAAGAAGAAGAAGAAGAACATTTCTGAAGGCAATGAACTTTTTATTTTGTGTGGTTTTCTGCATTGTGTTATAAAGCCATATCGTCACCTAGAATTCAAAATAACGTAACAACATTTTCTGAAATTTAGAGGGGAAGGAATGAAACATGTAATAAAAACGAACATGAGTGAAACATCTGATTATATCTAATAGCAGAAACTTAAAATGTTGGAGATATACACTTACTATATGTAAGAAATTTGAAGGAGTGGGTCGTAATCAATGAAACACTCAATTCCGAGTTTTTGGGTCACACGTTATTTTGCATTTTAGGTGACGACATATAAAGTCATCATATCAGCAAATTTTTTCAGAGTACAAACCAAGGTAGAGGAGGAAAGATAAATAACAGATCGACTGGGTTTTTATTCCAATAAAAGTACGAAATAACTAAACATGGCTTCGTTAATATTGCTTACCTGACCGGTGCTGTTCCAATTTTATGATTTAAGAGATGAAAAAGCGATACGCCATGCTGTGAAGTACTCAAATGTAGTTATCACCTTATTTGGTCGTGAATTCGAGACAAAATTTTAAATTTAATGACGTGCTCGTGGAAGTTGCACGTCGCTTTGCTAGGTAAGCTAAAATTAAACTTTATTTCAAAAGATTTACCATGCATTTTTAATTTTTCTTTTATAAAATCAGCAAAGAAACTGTTGTACAACGTTTGATTATTTGTCTGCCTTAAACGCTAGTCAAAAACCAATGAGCTTTGTGCTTGAGGGTGGAAGTAACTTTCTGAAGAGCAGATACTGCGGTGAATGTGCTGTTCGGATGTTGCACAAGCTATTGTCAATTGTGCTAAGGATCCTGATCAAGCTTTTGGGTAGGTAATTTTTGAGCAAAATTGAATTTACATACTTTCTAATATGCTAAACCCTTAACGCCCACCTTGCAGACCAAAGCGTTACCAGTTGAGAGAATTTATTGATTGGTTCCATCGTGTTATGCGCAAAGATGAAAAATGGTGGCGGTACCGTCGTTAAGACATGCGTTGCGATCCTACCTTCCTATTGAGAGTCAAGTTCACTGAGCTTTTCTGTCCTGGACAACCTATTGGTGAGCTACATATTGGTGAGGAACGTATCGATCGCGAATGTATTACCGATGTCATTTGGGTGTACAATTAACCTCCATGGAAGAGCAAGTACCATGGGCATTGCGACCATATCGTGCTGCGCAATATTACGATGCCGAATTGGGAGAGTGGGGGAACCAGCTCCATCAAAACCGATAAAACATCGGAAGAACTACGTATGTTTGCATAAAACAATAATAATGGCAACAATGCTAACAACAACAGCCAAGCAAATAATAAACAACACTCATCAAATAAAAGTTGGTGGCGTTGGTGGCCAAGCAGCGATTTGAAAATAATCATTTGCATCTACGCGAATTACAATTCGTCTTTACATCTGGTAAATAATGGTCGATTATGAACGATGTGGAAATTGATAATTAAACTTTAAAAAACAAAAAAATGTAATTTGGTTAATAATGAACCGCTATTAAAAATTAAGGAATTTCAGTTGTATTTTTATTTTGGCCAAACAAGTTATAATCGATTAGGATAATTTCAAATGGAGTATGTTTCGAACAATAATTTTTTGTTTTCAAATATTATGCCAGTATTGCTATTGAGCATGGCAAAATAGTGTTGCGCAAGCTAATTTAAACTACTTTTTACTACTATATAGATATTGCAAAATCAAAAAAATAATTCCTTTAAGAATCCTTTTTTATTTAAAAACTTAGTTTAGAACTAAAAAATAATATGGTAAATCTGTTAGGATGGTCAAATACTCCATTTGCGATCGAGTAGGATTCCTGATCGGCGGCGTATAACTAAACTCTGACACATAAAAAGTGTATGTAGTTGTGATTACAAAAATGTATGCTTAAAATATAACAAACATGGCTATTATAATTATCTCTTGATTTATCTTACAATAAAAATTGTGTTTTACTGTTCAGACGAATTATTATGATATGTAATACCAAATTTTTCGACAATAGTTGTCTCTTTTGGTCCACTCATTATCAAAACTAATTTCCAATTTGTTCATGAATAAGTTAACGAAAACGCTAAAAAAATATGTAGCATATTTATTTATATCAAGAAGAAATAATTAAATCTTTCGATAGCAGCATTAAATTTCATTCTATAAGCAAAATTTAAAATAGTATTTATAGATGTATAAATATAGTACTGTATATTTATAATTTAATATTAAAGCATTTTAGCTTTACGCAACCCGTTTTAACCTCTAGCCACTCTTATTCACCAGAGGTGGCCATGATGTTTTTATTGTGAACGTAGCCTTGGGGGGTAGGTTAACGACTGTGAATGGCTCTTTTACTACGGTGAATGGGACTTTCAATTCAAATGTATTGGAAAAAATTTATATTTGTGTACATTACAAAGTATTACGTAAACTTTCGGTTACCACACAGTCGTATCAGAGAACGTTTATCATAGAGCAGGTCACGTAAAAATACTGTTTTGGATGAGCGTGTTTTACCACACCACAGAAAAATTATTAGCGTGTTTCACCACATTTAATATCAGGGGACACGAAAAGCACAATTGAGCATTTGCAGTGTTAAATGAGAAAAATTATGCTCTTTCCGACGTTAAGGAATGTACGCTTACAGTTTCGCATATTTACAATGCGCAAACGACTCTGCATATAATTTATATATGTATATGTATGAATTCCTTAAAACCTTTTAAAATATGTAATAAAGTCATATTTATGTTGGTTGGGTCATATGTACATATGGTTTTTCAAAATAAACTTTCAGTTTTTGGAAGTGCTCACTTCTACAAATGTGCCATTTAGTGTAAAAATACAATTGTGACAGTTTCAGCTCAATCGGATTTTGCCTTCCCGTGCCGAAAAGGCCTTGAAGTTTGATAAAATTGCCATTTTTCGCGAAAAAGCGTTAGTTTTCGACTTTAACTTATGACTGATTCCACCTATTACAATAAATTTATTATCAAATGAAATTTTGTTGAAATTAAAGTCTATTATAACACATTTTCTTTAGAAATGCATGGTTTGGAAGATATTTAACAGTTAATGGACCAAGTTCGTGTCAAATGCCTTAGTATAGTTCTTCGCAGTAACACTCGAGGTTCTCCACGATTTTTGAAACTATCCTTACCTTAACCATAAACAATGCATACACTGAAGTCCTTTATTTTATTATATTAGAAAAAGCTAGAAATTAGTAAAATCTTTTAGTTATATATTGTATTTT